>NW_006921730.1:5612451-5622470 GCF_000298275.1 Orycteropus afer afer
TGCACCACTCAAGAGATGAAGAACTGCAGACTGGATAAGAAAACATAACCCATCAATATGCTGTCTACAAGAGACACACCTTAGAGAGAAAGACAGAAATCAACTAAAAATCAAAGATTGGAAAAAGATATATCAAGCAAAGGGCAATCAAAAAAGAGCAGGAGTGGCAATATTAATTTCTGATCAAATTGACTTTAAGACAAAAAACACCATAAGAGACAAGAAAGGACATTATATAATGATTAAAGGATTGATTGAACAAGAAGACATAACAATAATAAATATCCATGGACCCAATGAAAGAGCCCCAAAATACATAAATCAGACTTTAATAGAATCGAAAAGACAAACAGATGACTCCACAGTCATAGTATGAGACTTTAATACACCACCTTCAATCAAAGATAGAACAACTGGAAAGAAACTCAATAAAGATGCAGAATAATAAACAATGCAATCCATCAACTTGAACTTATAGACATCTACAGAGCACTTAACCCAACAACAGGACAATATACATTCTTTTCCAGTGCACATAGAACATTCTCCATGACAGATCATATATGTTAGGCCACAAAGCAAGCCTTAATAAATTTTAAAACATTAAAATACTGCAAAGCATTGTCTCAGATCACAATGCTATCAAATTAGAAATCAACAATAGGAAGATCAATGGAAAAAGAGCAAACACATGGAAACTGAATAACATTCTCCTTGAAAATGACTGGGTAGTAGAAGAAATAAAAAAAATGAAATGAAAATATTCCTTGAATCAAATGAGAATGAAAATACAACATACCAAAATCTCTGGGATACAGTAAAAGCCATGATCAGAGCCAATTTATAGCAATAAATGCACACATAAAAAATGAAGAAAGAGCCAAAATAAACACCTTGTGGTAGTTCAGTTTGTGTGTCAACTTGGCTGGGCCTGGTTGAGTGGCCGGGCAGCTGGATGTAGTATTCCCCATGGTGGAATCTACTGGGAGCACCTGGGAGCCTTAGGGAATGTGGTCTGCTTCCTGTATATAAGCAGAAGCCTTGGGGAATGCTCTAGCTATGGCATGCTTGAACCTCGCATGTAGCCATGTCACTGTTCAGCAGCCTGCCATGCTCTGCCGACCTTGGGACTTTTGAAGGACTTAAATTAATGGCCTGACATGTGGTTTGGTAACATCAGGACTGTGCCTTTTTACTTGTCAACCTTGGGTTTGTCTGCCTCAGCAGCTGAGGCAAAGAAATGCCTCTAGCTTCAGTGGGCCAGGAGCATAAGGCAGAGCTGGACCCCAAGGTTGAGGGGCTTTCACTCAGCCCCTAGAGCATGGCACTTTGAATTTGGACTTAAAGCTTCCTAACTGTAAGAGAATAAAATCCTGTTTGTTAAGGCCATCCCATTCGTGGTATATTCTTGTCGGAGTGCCACTAGGTAACCAGAACACACCTTAACCTAACAACTCCCAAAATTAGAAAACGAGCAGCTTAGCCTACAGTCACCAGAAGAAAATAAATAATAAAAATTCAAGCAGAAATAAATGAAACAGAAAGTAGAAATAGAAAAAATCAAGAAGATCAGAAATAGGTTTTTTGAAAAGATTAATAAAATTGACAAACTGTTGGCAAATTTAACAAAGGAAAAGAGGGAGAAAATACACATAACACAAATAAGAAATTAATTGGGCGATGTCACAACAGAACCAACAGAAATTAAAAGGGTAATATAAAGATACTATGAAGAATTTTAACTTTGAAAATCTAGATTTTTAGAAACATACTACTAGAGTGTGTCTAACACACACTCAGGTGGAAATTTGAACAGACCCAAAACAAAAGAAGAAATTGAACAGTTAATGAACAGTTAAAAAAAAAAAACACAAAAAACAAAACTATAAACAAAAAAAGTCCTGGCCCAGACAGTTTCACTGGGAAATTCTACTGGACGTTCAGAGAAGAACTGACACCAATCCTACCGAAACTATTCCAGAACACAGAAAAGGATGGAATCCTCTCAAATTCATTTTATGAAGTAAGCATAACCTTGATACCCAAACCAGGCAAAGACATCACTAAAAAGGAAAACTACAGATCAATATCCCTAATGAATATAGATGCAAAAATCTTCAACAAAATCTAGCCAATAGACTACAACAACATATTAAAAAAATAAGACATTATGACCAAGTGGGGTTCCTATCAGGTATGCAAGGATTGTTCAACATTGAATAACAGTCAACATCATCCATCACATAAATAAAACAAAGGATAAGAAGCACATGATCATATCAATCGATGCAGAAAAGGCATTTGATAAAATCCAATATCCAATCCTGGTAAAAACTCTCAGCAGAATAGGAATAGAAGGGACATTCCTCAACATAATAAAGGGCATATATGCAAACCTAACAGCAAACATTATTCTCAATGGAGAGAGACTGAAACCATTCCCCTTGCAAATAGGAACCAGACAAGGATACCCTCTATTGCCACTTCTATTCAACATTGTGCTGGAAGTCCTAGCCAGAGCAATAAGGCAAGAATATGGAAATCAAAGGCATCCACATTCATAAGGAGGAAATCAAACTATCCCTATTGGCTGATGATATGATCCTATACATAGAAAACCCAAGAGACTCAGCAAAAAAACTACTGGAACTGGTTGAGAGATTAGGCATAGTAGTGAGATACAAGCTCAACATCTAAAAATCAGTTGGATTCCTCTACACCAGCAAAGAGATTGCTGAAAAAGAAATACAGAAATCAATACCATTTACAATGGCTACCAAAAAAATAAAATACTTGGGAATAAATCCTATCAGGCACACAAAAGACCTGTAAAAAGAAAACTATAAAAGACTACTTCAAGAAACCATAAGAGAGCTACATAAATGGAAGAACATACTATACTCATGGATAGAAACATTGAACATTGTGAAAATGTTAATACTACCCAAAGCAATCTATACATTCAATGCAATCCTAATCCAGATCCCATCAATATTCTTTAAGGATATGGAAAAAGCAATTTTATATGGAAAGGAAAGAGACCTCGGATAAGCAAGGCAGTATTGAAGAGGAAGAAGAATGTGGGAGGTCTCACACTCCCGGATTTCAAATCCTACTATACAGCCACAGTAGTCAAAACAGCCTGGTATTTGTACAATGACAGATGCATAGACCAGTGGAACAGCATTGAGAACCCAGAAATAGATCCATCAACCTATGGTCAGCTGATTTTTGATAAAGGGCTGAAATCCATTAAATGGGGGAAGAGATGGTCTCTTTAACAAATGGTGCTGGAAAAACTGGATATCCATTTACAGTAAAATGAAATAAGAGCTGTACCTCACACCATACACAAAAACTAAATCCAAATGGATCAAAGACTTAAATGTGAAACTTAAAATTATAAAGTTCTTCAAAGAAAAACTAGGGGCAAATTTAGGGGCTCTAATTTATGGCATAAATAGACTGTCAGGTATAACCCAAAATGCACAAAAAGCAGAAGATAAAGTAGACAAATGTGACCTTCTAAAAATTAAATTTTTATGTGCTTCAAAATACTTCTCCAGAAAAATAAAAAGAGAACCTACAGAAAGGGAAAAAATATTCAGCAATGACATATCTGACAAGGGACTTATCTCCAGAATTTATAGAAAACTCCAACACCGAAACAACAAAAAGACTAGAACTAGAAAAGCCAGGGGGTGGCCTGCAGTGTAGTAAATTACTTAGTGTGGCTTTTCTACCCATAAGTCTTTGTAAACTCCAAGGTGGGATTTTCTATGAGCAACTGAGGAGCTCCTGATTGCTGAAGTTGTCCACCTGGAGTATTTCTGTTGGGCGTGGCACAAAACAATGTTCTGGGAGGTGCCCACTCTCTCTCCGGTGCTTAGAGTTCTGATGCTATGATTGGCTAATTTGACCACCCTGCCAGGCTCAAAAGGAGGCCTCCTAGAGGCAGAACTCTCTCTGGCTGCTGGTTGAAGAAGATGTGCTGCTGAAAGAGACACAGGCTCCTGAGACACGCATTCCTGGGAAAGAGATGCAAGAGACATGCATTGCTGAGTGAGACACTGAGGGACTGGCACTGCTGGGAAAGAGACTGTGAGAGACTGTTGGCTGAGGGACGGTGGGCTGGGAGAGAGACTGAGCATTTTTTCCTGAACCTGAATTGTAGCCTGTGGTGCTTCCCTAATAAACCCCATAATCTGTGAGCTCTGTGTGGCCACTGCAGCGAATTATTGAACCCAGAGGAGAGGTGGTGGGTGCTTTGGGAGGAACGGTTGGAGAAAGGGCTGGAGGGAGGCAGCATGTCTGGCCTGCCAGGAATAAGCTTTGGGTTACTGCTGGTAATCCTGTCTTCCTCTTGTGGGATTAGAGGAGGTCAGAACATGTGGCCTCCTTGCCCTTTTTTGCACAATACAATTAAAAAATGGGCAGAAGACATGAATAGACACTTCACCAAAGAGGATATTCAGGCAGCAAACAAACACATGAAGAAATGTTCTTGATCAGTAACCATTAGAGAGATGCAAATCAAAACAACAATGAGATATCATATTGCCCCAGGACTAATAGCAAAGTTCAATAAGACAGAAGAGAACAAATGCTGTCAAGGATGTGGAGAGGGTGGGACTCTTATACACTGCTGGTGGGACTGTGGAAAGCAGTATGGCAATACCTTAAAAAGTTGGAATTAGAAATATCATTTGATTCACCAATTCCATTACTAGGTATATATCCTAAAGAAATGAGAGCCAGGACAAGAAAATATATAGGCACACTCATGTTCATTGCAGCACTATTAACAATAGCAAAGAGTTGGAAACAATCTAGGTGCCCATCAACAGAAGAATGGATAACCAAACTATGGTATATACACACAATGGAATACCATGCAACCCTAAAGAATAATTCAAAATCTGCAAAACACCACATAACGTGGAGGACATTATGCTGTGTGAAATAAGTCAATCACAGAAGGAGAAATATTGATTTAATTATTATAGTAAAAAGTCAAGGAAAGGTTTATATATGGAAGGAAACTTTCTTTGTTGGTTTGAACACAGCTAAAATAAACAAATTTCAAAGAAAATTTGAAAAAGAAAACTTTTGAGGCATTACAATTTAAATCGAATTTATATACAATTTACATCAAAAGTTTACTTTTGACTGCTAATCAGAAGTCTGGACATTCAAATCCACCAGCCACTCCTCGTAAGAAGTTTGAGCAATCTACATCTGTAGTGATACTGCCTCGGTCGCTATAAGTCAGATCTGACTCAATGGCAGTGAGTTAATTTTTAAAGAGACAGGCCTTAATTTTTTAATAGGATAATAACAACTTTGTAAATAATTTTTAAAAAAACTCTGCTTACTTACTTTCTTTCAGGTAGGATGAAAGACTGTGAGTCAAGTCATTGGCTTTGAGGAAACAAGAGTCTAGAAATATGAGAAATGTGTTAGGTTGAGAATTTTGCAAATACACACAGAATCAAAATAGATTACATGTGAATGACGTATATTCTTGGTCAAGATTTAAAAACATCAGTGAAATGGGGGTTCATTATATGTTGTTATGCGTTGTCTAGTATTTTAAAATAAACTTATAGCCCTCCACTGAGCTGCCCATGATTTCTTGTTGTTAAATTGGTTCTGACTCATAGCAACAGTATGTGCAATAGAAGGAAACACAGCCTGGTCTTGTGCCCTCCTCATAATTGTTGCTATGTTTGAGTACATTGTTGCAGCAACTGAGTCTAATTTCTTAGAGTAGTGAAAACAGAAGCTTGTTGTATCATCATTCAGTGGACTAACAAAACATCTTTATTTTTTTTTTAAATCCACAGACTAGGCAATACACAAAGGCAAAGTTTAAGCCTTTGAAAAAAATCTATGAAGAAATGCTAAAAATCACTAGTCATCACAGAAATGCAAATTAATGAGACATTTTACATACTCATTAGAATGGCCAGTGTTATAAAGATGTTTACTATTAAGTGTTGTCGAAAAAGCAGGGCAATGGGAATTCTTGTGAAGTATAGGTGCAAACGTAAATTGGTATAGGTAATGTGGAAAGCATTTAGTAAAATTCAGATGTATTCATCTTATGACCCAGTAATGTCACTCCTGGGTAAACAATGCAAAGAAATTCTTGTGTGGTCTGTAAACATGTTACAGGACGGGAGAATTGCTCACATGTGTCCCTGTCTCAAAGGGACACACATAATGATATTCATCCTGGCATAGTTTGTGATAGTGTGGGGCTGGAAGCAACCTAGCTGTCCCTATCTGGGAAAATGGTTAAGTATGTTGGCAATGAAACACTGACTATGTAGCCTGTAGAAGCAATGAACTAGATATATATAAAACCATGCAGACACATCTTGAGAAAAGTGTTAAGTGAGGAAAGAAATAGAACGAAAGCTTCAGCACAAATCATTTAGATAAATTTAAAACACACACACACAATGACATAACATATTTTATAAGGATGCATAAACATTTAAAAACAGATATCAACACATTAGAGTGAATGCCGAAAGGGAAAAGAAAATGGGAGTGTGAATTGGGGAAGAATAAGCATAATGCAACAAAATGCAACACAACATAACACATTACAATAAAGCATAGGGGCCTTCCCTGAACAATGATGATCACGGTCTGAGAACTATGTAGTTTGATTAACTCTGGCTCTGAGATGTCAAAACAAAAGCACTATCATTTTTATCATCCTGATTTTCTCTTCAAGAAAAAGTAACATATCAGAGTGCTAGGGAGTAAATTATTACTAAATTAAATTAAATTCATATTGTGATCCATCCAGCACATCTAATTCAGATTATGTGAGTAACTTCAAATGTGTTCACTCCTATACTTTGTGGAGCCACTGATGGACTTTAAAACCGTTATTTTCCAAACTTGGATATGATCAGAATAACCTGGAGCACTTTTCAAAAGATAGATCCTTGGGATGGACTACCTTTGGATCAGTGAGTCAGAGTCCCTTAGGGTGGGCCTGGGAATCTGTTCTTTTAAGAAGTTCCTTGGTGATTCAGTTGCAGCTAGCTTATCCAAACCCAACCCAGTGCAATTGAGTTGATTCGGATTCATAGAGACACCTAGGGACAGAGTAGAACTGCCCCATAGGGTTTCCAAAGCTGTAAATCTTTAGGGAAGCAGACTGACTTTTCTTTCTCCCACAGAGCAGCTGGTGGGTTCAAACCACTGATAGTTTGGCTAGTAGCCAAGTGCTTTAACCACTGTACAGGGAGAGCTCTTTAGCTAGCCTAAGCATTTAGGAATCACTGATCAAAACCACACTCTAGCTCTCAGGAGGCCAGCTGGGAGTCTAATTAGCCCCAAGCAGCTTCTGCCTCAAAAACCTTAATTAAGCGCTCATGTGTAAGACATTAACAATGTACAGTGCACAACATTAATTGAAAAGACATGTTCCTGCCCTAAAGACACAAACAACCTCAAATAAAAATGAAGTTAGACACTTGGCAACAAAATAGGCACAATGTTTTATTATTTATATCTACCTTTTATAATTATCCCTTCCTGAACCTGTTTCAAATAACTAACAGTATCTCCCTCCCCTCATCTAGTGTGGGGCTTCCTCTCTGTCCTAGGCCTCATCGTTATGGTGATAGAGTTTTTCTCCTAAACCTTCCTATGATGTCTCAGAATGGCCTAACTTCCTAACTGGAAAAGGTAGCCTATTCTTTTTGGTTATAAGTATTTCTAACATACTTTTCTTTCTCCCTACACCAAGTCATAGAAGCTCTGGTAGCGTAGTGCCTAAGGCACTTGACTGCTAACCAGAAGGCTGGTGGTTCAAACCTACCAGCCACTCCTCGGAAGGAAGGTTAGCCAATCTATTTCCGTAGTGATACTGCCTCGGAAACCCAAGGAAACCCAAGGGGTCGCTATGAGTCGAGTCCGAATCGATGGCATATAACAACAACACCAAGTCATAACCATACCATGCTTACCTATTGAACTCTAATATAACACTAATATAACACAGACTCATGAAACTGAAATGGCATCTTAAAAATTTCCTCTGACCTTCGACTTTGTACAATTCTAGAGAGAATAGAATGTTCCATGAGATTACAGCATAGTAGTGGTCTCTGGTTGTGCAAATATTAAGTGCTAGTCTACTAGCCACAACGTGGGTAGTTTGAACCCATCCAGAGACATCTTGGAAGACAGGCCTGGTGATCTACTTTTGAAAGGTCAAAGCTTTGAAAACCCTATAGAGAAGTTGTACTCTGCATACCTGGGTCGTCATGAGTTGGAATTGATTCTACAGTAGCTAACAACAACAACCTAACCCACTGCCATCAAGTCGATTGAGACTTATAGCGGACAGAGTACAACTGCTCCATAGGGTTTCCAAGGCTGTACATTTTGACAGAAGCAGACTGCCTCACCTTTCTCCCATGGAGTGGCTGGTGGATTTCAACTGTTGGCCTTTTGGTTTAGCAGCCCAATCCTTTACTCACAGTCCCACCAGACCTCCCTAACAACAACAAAGTGGTTCTGTCACTTCACAAATTCTTGTGAAGTTCAAATTAAAGTCTTGTAAAGAATTAGAAGGAAAAACTGACCACTGAATCATGGCAAAACAAACTTCAGTTAAAGTTTGAGGAGAGGTTTTGTTATTATACTTGATTACTGAGATAAAGCAGTTAGGACATAGCACTCCTCCAAAGGAACTGGTGTGCTAAGAGGTATGGTCTGTTACTGCTGTTGGAGCCATCTGGGCTCAATAAGTCTAAAACTCCAGATCTTGCTCATATGGAAATGCACTCCTTCAATTCCCTAAAGGGTATTCTTCTTGGAAAAGAAACAGAGAGGGGCACTCGTGTCTCCAAACCCAATGTGTGTTTTATAAAAAAGCACATCACAAAGGAATTATAAAAATTCAGGGAACAGATTGTTTTTTAGCTTCTCAGCCTTCTAGAAAGCATAAAGTTGTAAGGGAAAAGGAAATCAAGCTACCCTTGACTTTTTCTAAAAACAGTATGAGATATTCCTAGCAATCTATAAATAGCTCATCTAAAGCAGTGACACCCAAACTTTTTGTGGTTTCATTTTATGGCTACATCTCGTTTCTGCCATCCTTGCCCAAAGAGAGTTACGGGATTAACCAGGGTTAATTAAAATTAGTAGTTTTAAGAATTTTATAATATTCTTTAGCTTAATTATAAATACTCAAAGACAGTGGTTCTCAAATTCTAGCAGGATTAAAAATTACCTAGGGGAGGCAGCAGCCTTGGCTAACAAGGCAAAATTTTGTCCTTACCTTTAGATCTAAAGTTTAGGAGCTCTGGTGGCACAGTGGTTAAGGCATTCGGATGCTAACTAAAAGGTCAGTGGTTTGATCAGCTGCTTTGCTGGAGAAAGATGAGATAGTCTACTTTCATAAAGATTTGTTATTGTTGTTGTTAGGTGCCACGGAGTCAGCTCTGACTCATAGCAACCCTCTGTACAACAAAATGAAATATTGCTCAGTTCTGCATCATCCTCACAATCCTTGCTGTACTTGAGCCCACTGCTGCAGCCACTGTGTCAACCCATCTTCTTGAGGGTCTTCCCCTTTTTCGCTGACCCGCTACTTTACCAAGCATGTTATCCTTTTCCAGGAAATGGTCCCTTCTGGCAGCATGACCAAAACAGGTGAGATGAAGTCTGGCCGTTCCACAAAGATTTACACCCATGGAAATCCTATGGGGCCAGTTCTACTCTGTCCTATAGGGTCGAATCAATCTGATGATAATGGGTTTGCTTTTTTTCTTTTGTTAGATAGCTCCCCTGAAAAAGACTGGGATGGGACCAGAAAGACTACCCTAAGAACAAAACCATGACTAAAAATTCATGGTTAAAAACACCAACAATAAGAACAACAACAACAATAAAAAAAAACTAAGATGCATTTTAAGGCTAAAGATATATCTGTAAAGGACGAATAGCTCTACTTTTGGGAGCTCTGGTAGTGTAGTGCCTAAGGC
>NW_006921730.1:5622570-5630492 GCF_000298275.1 Orycteropus afer afer
TTTTGACTGCTAACCAGAAGGCTGGCGGTTCAAACCCACCAGCCACTCCTCGGAAGGAAGATGGGGCAATCTACTTCTGTAGTGATACTTCCTCGGAAACCCAAGGAGGGGTCACTATGAGTCAGATCCAACTCAACGGCACATAACAACAACAACAACAACTGCCTCGGAAACCCAAGGAGGGGTTGCTATGAGTCGGGTCTGACTCGACAGCACATAACAACAACAATAACAACAATAACAACAACACATATATGTACATAAACCAACACTCCTCAGAAGGAAGACTGGACAATCTACTTCCACAGTGATACCGCCTCAGAAATCCAAGGAGGGGTTGCTATGAGTTGGATCCAACTTGATGGCAGTGAATGAGTGAATGAGATATACTTTTAAATGTGTGCTCTGTCTTCATTTTCATTTGACTTTTATCTTCATTAGGGATTCTATTAGGTTGGGGGAAAGGAGTATCACCACATAGAATATATATTAATTTATTGGATGAGACACATAACCATAACAAATAGTAAAGAAAGATGAATCTGTTTTGCTCCTTATCATCAGGAAAATTACTAGCAATTGACAATAGGTGCACTGGATGACTAATCTCAGAATGGTTGCGGAATGTGTGTGTGTGTGTGGAGAAGAAGCCTGGTCCTACCTGGTAGGCTCAGTTCTTCTAATTCAATCACTGAGCGATTGTTGCTGTAATAGTCCTTCATCAGCTTCTGTAGGTCTTCAGGTGTTCCTGGTTTTGGTTCTGATTTTGCAAGAACATCAGTAATTTTCTTCTACGATATAAGAAGATAGATTTTAGAATGGGATCTTACTTAGGATAGATATAGGTTGATTTAAGCTGCATCCTGCTTTTGGTTGTAGTCAAGTTTGATTGTGAGTTCTAATAAATTTATTATGTAATAAACACTTCTTGGATATAACTTGCTTTGAAAAACAAACAGAAGATCTAAAAGCTTTTTGTAAGTCTTAGTCTTATGACTTCTAAGACAACCGAAATTCTTGTAGTAGTCTATATAATAGGATATTACTTTCTGTGAAAAGTTAAGAAATCTTGTTGATATGAAAAAGTTGCTCAAAGGTTTCTTTAAGGCCTAGATAATTTGTGATTCTCGGAGAGTGAATTTTTAGAATTTCTTATCCAGTCTTGTTTTTGAGTGGCTAAGTCTCAGCTCGGATTTCTAGGATTAGAGTAAAATTTGTAGGAATAATCTGAGCACAGAAGCCCACTGAAAAGGGGCATTAGACCCCTGTTTCTCAACTCTTGGAAAACTGACAGTCTTAAAGTGGTCTATGGAAAGTAGGGCAGATATTGCAGGAAACATTTTCAACATCTATTTTGATTTTGTCTCATTTGTGTAGCACTTAATGAATGCCTGCAATGTATGAACATACAATTGTTCATTTAATTTTCATCATAAATTTCCTTTCTTGCTTCCTTCTAATACTTCACCAAAGATCCAGAAGGAGCTATTCCCCTCTCTCCTCCCCCCAACATTTTTCCTTCCTTCCACAGTATCCTCATTTCTATACCACTGCCAAGAATGGTTAAGGTTCTGTCAAATGAGTTAACTTTCAAAAACATGTCATCAGTGGGCACATTTTAGTGTGACCTCAGCCAAGGCTAAACTATCTAGCGAGAGTTCTGACCTCGAGCCACCAAAAAGTTAACACTCCTGAAGGCTATTAGTGTACAAACTATCAAAGAGAAGTTTAAGTCACTTCTTTAAGGACGTGCCAAACCTCAGCCAATTTGGCATCGCTCATCTTCCTATTTGGCCATTTGCGAGAAAAGAAAACATATGCACATATACTCTTAGTTTTCTAAAAGCTTGCTGTTAGGTAATTGGGTTGAGTCCATCTTCTTTCCTCTAACCCCAATCATATTTCCTCTGCTGACTTCAGCAGTAGACCTTTCTTGGCAGGGAGAGAATTACACTGCTGTTTTCACAACTGTGGTAGAAGGTCAAAGCCAGCCATTCTTTCTCCAAGGCTGAGACAAATGGAAGTTTGCATAAGAGCAACAGAGTCTACCCTACGCTCACAGGCAAGTTTGAAAAGGGAAGGGGAGCATTTTGCCTGAAATTATAATTCCAAATTAGAGTCAGAAATGCCTTATGCTTGTACTACCTTCATTTCACTACCCAAATGTATAAGGTCTTAAAGACTGGAATGGGTAGGAAAGGAAGATTGGTAAATTTCTTTTCTTGGAATCTAACACATAATGGTTGCACTCCAGCTCATCCAGAGTCAGAGGAGCCAGCACATAGGAGAGCTCTGGGTCCCTTCTAGAATTAGAAACCCATGTCTGACTTTTAACCACAGTGAAAACACAGGATGGGTAACAGAGGTGTTTGGTGCTCCATGAGACTGAAATAGGAGTCAGAAAAAATTTATCTTTAGCTCCTACAGAAACAGTTATTGCTAGTGACCTTAGGAAAGTCACCAAAACTCTCTGAACCTTACAATTACTGCCTTTCTAAAGTGAAGATTAGAATAATTGCCTTCTCAGAGTACAATATAGACACATGGACACATGTGATGGAAATCAAGTGGGGCTGCATTTTGCAAGGAATTATTAATATTACCTTTTTCCTCCTCCTGGTCTTTTTCACCTCCTCTTTCATTTCCTTTGGTTGTATCAAGAAACATTCTTTAGGCTATAAAGAAATACAAATAAGAAAAATTTCATATTAGTGGGATGTGATATCAACTAATGGTAAAAATTCCTAAGTGCCTTTTGCCATGCATGTGCTCTTCAGAGTCTCTTGATAACATCAAAAGACAAAGAGATGATGAGAAACCCACTGTAGACTATTATGCAGGGAATGGGCTGAGAAGGAGCTCAAGTGGTACAGTGGTTAAAGGATTGGGCTGTTAACCAAAGTTCAGCTGTTCAAACCCACCAGCCACTCCGTGGGAGAAAGAAGAGGCATCCTGCTTCCGTAGACATTTACAGCTTTGGAAACCCTATGGGGTAGTTCTACTCTGTCCTATAGGATCACTATGAGTTGAAATCAACTGGATGAGAGTGGGTGGAGGCACTGAGAGAATGTGAGGAAGTCAGAAAGTACCGATGATTTAAGACTGGTAAATTTTTGAACAAAGGTCAAAATATGTAAGTGTGTGAGTGCGTGCATATGTGCATTTGGGGTGGTGGTACAGGGTATTCAAGATTGAAGACAGTGGGTAAATTTATAAAATATATGCAAAAATAGATGTAATTAAGATAAAGATGTGGTAAATCAGTCTTTGACAGAGATTGGAGTTTGACATGAATACCTTTGTGTGATCCTGCATTTCATGTCACTTTATTTATTTATTTATTTTATATGATCCATTCTTTCCCTCTTTTCAATAAGCATGGACAATCAAGTAGGATATATTTACTTATATTTTTGTAAAACCAGCCTCATCTAAAATGACTACAAAGTGAATGTTTTTGCTAATGGTCTGGGTCCATAGCACCCTGAAAAATTTATTTTGCCTGTTGCTTTGACCTCTGAGTACCCTATATAGTTTAGTGCTGTTTTTACCCTAAGTTTTTTTTTTTTTTTTTAATGTAGAAAAACAGGAAATTTGGACTAAGACCTTGACTTATAAAATAGAATGCCTCAGATTCCATATTTATTAATCATAGGCAGGAATATAAAATGTTTCCTGTCCCGGACCTTCTATGCAACATCTTCAAACAAGTTGCCAAGTATGATATAAATTGTAAATGAAAACATTCTGAGTTTTCCCTTGATTAAGTTTCCATTTCAAGTAGAGAGTATTCAGCTTAAGCTGGTGAGCTACTAACCAAAGCAATCTTGTCTCTACTGGCTCTATTTAAAATGATTACAGATGAATCTTTGTACAAAGCTTGCAGACAGCCTACAGATTAAGAACAACTATGGCCTGAAGCCAGAGAGAGACAGAACACTACGTAATTTCTTCAAGACATGGGGCCAGGACCAGCAGTTTCTAGACCATGTATCAATTGAAGAGAAGTAGATTCTAAAGGTTCAGGATTAAAGTAACATGGGAATCTTGAACTTTTAGGCTCCTCTCAATTAAAACAAAAAACTTGCAAAGAACATTTGCATCATATCTAAAGAAAAGAAAGATATTTTGACCTTATTTCTAACTTAGAAAGTTAAGCTGCCTTTTGGACTTGGATATGCCAATTTGATGCTGGTATATGGCAATTAGAAAATGGGCCAAGGCCACTAATATGTCACAGAAACTGCCAGATAGTCATAAGAGTCCAATTACAAACAAGACCAACATTCAGCTCATGTTCCTGAGGCAAAGGCCTGGATACAATTAGTAGATCCCCTAAGACAAACTGCAGTATCTCATCACCAGGATCAAGGTCTTGGGAAAGAGATTAAGAAATCTTTTCTACTTTCTTATTTACCAAGTGGGATTGCTCTCTAGGAGTATATTCAACTTGCTGGGTTATATTTATGTTAGGTTTACAAAGCCAATTAACATTACACAAATTAAATCTCAAAATGAGCTGTTACAAGGACATGAACTCTTCAATTCTGGAAGAAAAATAAAAATGCGATTCTGAATCATACACAAGAAAAAGAAACATGCTTAATTAACTGCTTTAGTCAAGATATTGTATCTGGTTAGGTTCAAATTCTTAGACCATCCTGATGGAACCAGTTAATTTATCTCATTGGAGTAGGGTGCTAATGAAGAAGCAGAGTTCACGGGGTCAATTTTCATGGAGGTGAGATGACTTTGCAGAGAAATCCAAATCCACAATATTGAAAATTCCTGAACTGAGCTGCTTTATGAATGCCGATCATTAATTACCCTCAGAGAGACTGGGTAAGAAGATGAAGATGACTCAGCAGAGGGACTAAGCACTTCTGGAAACTAATTTCAATGCTACCTAACCTTGACAGTTGATAACTAATGTTGTCTCTTTATATGAAATGTGGCAATTTTAAGTATGCTGTTTGAAGAATCAAACTTTCCTCAAAATATATGAAAAAATAAAGCTTTCAAATGAAGTGACTGGGGCATGTTCTCAATTCTTTAAAGTATCAAAAATTATACCTTTTAAGGATGATTCTCTTGGCTAAATGTGGCAAATTAATCTCAAAATCTCACTAAACTGAAAAATAAAGAAAATTGAAAAGGTATAAATCTATAAGGACCAAGAAACTAAGAAAGAGTACAACAGGAGAGGAGATCTTTAATAACTTTTTGGAAAATGAAAAATGCTTAAAAGTGGATGACTTAGCAGAGAGAGAAAGCTAGCAGCTGGGTTTCTGGAGAGGTAGAAGCTAACAATAAATGAGTTTATTTGACTGGCTAGACTCTGAAAAGATTCTGTACTTAGAGGCACAAGTTACTATAGTCAGTGAAAGACTGAAAAGAAAATGATTCACTGAAAGTTTACATATAGAATAATTAGCCCCCACACTGGACTGTATCTTCTGCCTAGGCAGCTAGGCAACTATTCCATTACTACTTCCTCTCACCTTGCCCTTCTTGGCAGCAAAATGAAAGTTTATTGTCTGGGGAGACTAAGAGGACCAAGATATCTGGCACAGTGGAGACAGGTCAAAAATTGAAGCTCATCTTCATTTCCTATCTTTGTTCCAGAATGTCTGGAGCCAGACATATACTGTAGGGAAGAGACTAGCGAATTCTTCTCTGGAAAAATAGAATAGCCTAAGAGAAATTCTACAAGAGATTGAAATTTGTAGGTTCCGTATTAAAAACCCAGTTTATTATCTTATCATCCTCCCATGAAGTCCACTAATTAACAAGCCCCATACATGCACAACATCTTTCCATCAACTTTTTAGTGTATTTTTAAGATGAATAGACAGCTAAAGTTCATGAGACATCTAAGGAAGTATCTAGCATGGGAGAAAAAGTTTACAGCAAGCAAGCAAACAAAAAGAACACTGAGAAAACTGGGAAAGTACTTCAAAGCAATTATAATTAATATCCTCAGGGAGATAACGGAAGATTTTGCAGCCATGAAAGAACAGAATGACTATATATATTCTTTCAGAAAACATTTAAACACTAAAATAAGAGAGTTTGAATATAAAATGTAAGAGAAAGACTTGAAGATAAAGAAAATCTCCCAAACAGAAGAACAAAAATAAAGAGAAGAAAATGAGAAAAAACAAGTAAGAAGAGAATCAGCCCAAGAGAGTCAATATTTTAATAATAGAAAAATAGGTCAGATAAGACAGTAAGGGGAAGTAATGATCAAAGGAAAAAAAAAAAAAAAAACATGAAAAACTTTCCAGAACACAAAGCTCCAAATTGAAAGCCCACCAGGTATCCAGTACAATGAATAAGATTAAAAAAAATTACACCAAGATGTATCACTGTGAAATTTCAGAATATGTGGATAAAGAAAAGAATTTAAAAATTTCCCAGAAAACAAAAACCTAACACCAAATAACATAAACAACATGAAGGATCAGGAAAAAGAATGTCATCACACTTCTCAACAGCAAAAATGAATTCTAGAATTATGAAAAATTAACAAAATTATGAAAAAAATTGCTAATTAGACTTTTATACCCAGCCAAACTACTAATCAAGTGTAAGAGGAGAACAAAGACATTTTCATATATTTAAGGTGTTAAAAAATTTACTTCCTGCCCACAAATACTGAAAGCTGTGATACAATAAAATAAGGAGCTAAACCAAGAAAGAAGAAGACGGGATTCAGCAAACATGGAGTCCAACTCAGGAGAACTGAAGGGGCATTTCAGGATGATAGTTAAGAGAAATCTCAATTTTTTAGCAGGCCTAGAGAATAACCAATTCAGAAGGGAATAAAAGTATGGAGGTCTATAAGGAAGAAAAAAAATACTTTATGTATTTGAGCATCTGGAGAATATTATTCATGAGCATGTAAAAGAGAAGTGAGAACATATGGAAACAATTATCAATAGGAACACAGCAAGCCAGGCAAATGAAGAAATGAGACAATTACTAATGCCATGAAAATAAAGAGTTGTATGAGAAAAGACGGTTATAACTATGGGAAGGAAGTGGGAGGGGAGCTGTTGCATTGTGGTAAACTGTGGTCAATGACATGAGACAAAGTATATGTGAACTGCTGTATGGAAAGTGAATTTGCTCTGTTAATCTTCACCCAAATCACAATAAAAAAAAAAAAAAAAAAGATGGTTATAGCTTCTCTTTTACTAGGCATTGAACAATATTCCCATGGTCAGAGTGATGTAATAATGACAACTGTTTTAACCAAAAAGGTGTTGGCAGAGGAGGCAGAGGTTGGAGAGGTATAGGGGATAAATGGGAGAGCTATGTTTTCATATGCCATGTCAGGAAGCTAATAGATTATGACAGAAATAGATAAACCAAGAAATAGCAATACAAACTATAAGGTGGTAAATAAGGAAAGCAGCTAAAAAAGCTGAGGGTGGTTATAGCTGAGGAAACAAGTAGGATGGGGATGGGGATGAAAAGGGGACTGCTGTTTTTTCATTAATACTTTTGACAGTGCCTGTTTAAAAAATGATGTATAGCTATTACTTTGGTAAAAATAATAATAAAAAAAATTTAAATGGCCATTTTATAACAAAGTGAACATGTTCATTGTAAAACTGAGAATAATTCAGAAATAGCTTTTTAATTTCTTTTTTTACTTGGCCAAAGGTTATTTAGTATATACCCATCAGAATAACAAATTAAAAAGACCACTAACTCCAAATTTTGGCAAGGATATGATGCAACCCAAACTCTTATACACTGATGGTGGAAGCACAAAAATGGTACAGTCATTTTTAAAAAAATGTCTGTAGTTTTTTTTTTTTTAATTGTGATTTGGGTGAAAATTTACAGAGCAAATACACTTTCCACACAGCAGTTCACATACACTTTGTCTCATGACACTGACCACAATTTAC
>NW_006921730.1:5631037-5632788 GCF_000298275.1 Orycteropus afer afer
ACAGTCGCTACTTGCCAAAGAAGGAGGTGGAACAATGTTTTGTGTAGTATGTTATGCCAATTGAGCTTGATGTCCTCTGCAACTATGGTCCCGAGCCCACAGGTTCAACTACTCGGTCCCTTTGGGTAGCTGACTGTAACCAAGCAGTGAAAAAAATGTCTCTAGTTTTTATAAAACTAAACATGATTTAGCAATTCTACGTCTATGTATTTTCCCAAGAGAAATAAAAACATATGTTCACAAAAAGACTTGTATATGAATGTATCAAAAAACAAAAGACAAAAAACAAAACAAAACAAAAAAACAAACTCATTGCCATTGAGTAGATTCAACTCATAGTGACCTTTCCTTGCTTTCCAAGGCAGTATCTTTATGGAAGTAGATTGCCCAATCTTCCTTCTGAGGGTTTGAACTGCCAGACTTCTGGTTAGTAGTCAAATGCCTTAGGCACCTGCCACCAGAGCTCCTATATGAATGTATATGGTAGATTTATTTATAATAGCCCCAAACTGGACATGCCCCATGTGTCCTCCAGTAAAAGAACGAGTAAACAAGCTGTGGTATATTCATACAGTTGAATGTTACTCAGTAATAAAAAGGAATGAACAACAATACATAAACATAGATAAAAATAAATAATATGCTGAATGAAAAAATCCTTAAAAGAGTATATATATGATCATATTTATATGAAATTCTAGAGCAGCCAAATTTTGGGAAAATCATCAGAACAAGTAGTTGCCTCTGGGGTAAAGGGCTTGGAATGGTGATGACTGGGAAGAGGTATGAAAGGATTCTGGGATGATGAAAATACAGTTGATCTTAACAGTGGTTTGTGTTATAGAGTTGTATTCATATTTCAAAACTTCATAGATGGCATATTTAATATTTATGCATTTTATTGTACATTTACTGCACACTAAGAAAACTTCAAAACAAATATTGAACTTTAGTTAATGATATGCATGCTGAAATATCTGTGGGGAATGTACTGATTTTGCAAATTACTTCGAAATGTGTGACAAATAAGGTGGATTGATGTGCCTTAAACACACTGTTCATAAAATTTTGGACTCTGAGAACAATGTGAATGAAAGCTTGCAGAAAGTGAGAAAAATCTTATTGGAAACTGAAGGAAAGAAGATCTTTGTTTTGCAATGGTAGAGAGTTTAGGAATATTGTCATCTGCACAAAATGTTCCTAATGAAATGGATAATCTAGCTAAGGAGATTTCCAAATAGTGTTAAAGATGCCACTGGTTTCTTCTTGGAGAGCACAGTAAAGCATAAAAGATGAAGTTATAATAAAGCATTGTTAAAGATAAAGTTGAAGATATGACTACAAACCTTTTGTTAACACCTCAGAAAGAACAAAGGTGATACCTCAGAGTTCTGTTCAATCATTTAAAAAAATTAAGGTGGGCCTCACAGAATCTCTCAAAGAGTAGAGCTTCTAGGAAGCTTAAGGGCATTGTCATTCAGCTGTGTCAGCAGGGTTCTAAGGTAGAGAAGGATTCATAAAAAATTTGTGTGTATGACTTTTGCCTGATGGAGTGAAC
The DNA here is from genome assembly GCF_000298275.1 of Orycteropus afer afer. Classification (NCBI taxonomy): domain Eukaryota; kingdom Metazoa; phylum Chordata; class Mammalia; order Tubulidentata; family Orycteropodidae; genus Orycteropus; species Orycteropus afer. The sequence continues at coordinate 5,632,596 of NW_006921730.1, forward strand.
CCCAGGAGACCTAGAAGTTCTTAATAGAATTATATAAGCCCTCTCGTTTGGGCTGTAGGAGCTCTGGTACCATAGTGGCTAAAGCACTTGACTGCTAACCAGAAGGCTGGCAGTTCAAACCCACCAGCCACTCCTCGGAAGGTTGGGCAATCCTACTTCCGTAGTGATACTGCCTCGGAAACCCAAGGAGGGG
>NW_006921730.1:5633563-5637864 GCF_000298275.1 Orycteropus afer afer
TAGTGATACTGCCTCGGAAACCCAAGGAGGGGTCGCTATGAGTCGGGGCTGACTCGACGGCATATAACAACAACAACAACAACAACAACAATAACAAAATTCATGCTGTTGTGTAATCTCCTTCCTTTGAGTGTGGACTGGATTTACTGACTTGCTTCTAACAAATAGAATACGGCAAAAGGGAGGAGATACCACTTCTGAGATTAGATTATAAAAAGACTATCACTTTGTCGTGGGCCCTAGCTTGTTTTTCTTTTTCTTGAATCACTTATCCTGGGGGAAGCAAGCTCCCAGTGGTGAGGCAACCCAGAGGAAAGGCCCACATGGGTGAATTTATGAGTGAACTCTGCCCAGTCAAGTCCCCCAACCTCAGACCATAACTTGACTTCTGCTCGATGTGAGATGTGGAGACAAGAGGTACTAACCTAAGCCATGATGATGAGACAATAGAAATGATGAGTTAATAAGTTTTTGCTATTTTAAGCCGCTAATTTTTGTGATTATAAATTATGCAACAATAGATTTATACAAAGATTAACAGAGAAATGAGAGATCAGCATGGGAAGGAGGAAAGTGAATCAGATAGTGGACAGTTTTGCTTTCTCTTGGCAACAGTCAAGAATAATCTTGGAGAGTAGGAGGAAGGCAGGCCTAAGATATGAAACAATTAAGGCTGAAAGAAGGAAATGGCAAGAAACTATAATAGTAGTAAGTAAATAAGGATGGAAAGGGATAAGTACTCTTGCTGAAGATTTCTTTATGATCCAAATCGATAAACAAAGGCTAGCTGAAGGAAAAAGGAGTCCAATACGATCTCTGAAGGGGAAAGGATGGGTCATGGAACCAGTGAAAGGCTACTGACATCATGGAGGCATCAACAAAAAGTCACGAAATCCCTCGTAAGGGATTTTATTCTGGGAACCATAATTACAAAGTCACTAGGGCTGGCTCTGAAATAGCTGGTGCTGAGGAGGGAAAAGGGTGACGCAATCTCCAGGAGTAAGGGAATTCATCATTTATTTTGGAAGCTATATCTGGAAAAAAAAAAAAATGAACTGTTGGCAAATCTTTATACTCACATTATTAAGCAGGCCAAGGATGATTATTTAGATGTGAAATGGTTGCTAGAGATGATGTAGTTGGATGGATACATTTTTTTTTTTAATAAAGTTATAAATCTGCTGCTTGAAATACTGGACAGATCAGAGGCATGGACTCAGTAATACAAATGTGAGGCCCAGATGTGGCAAAGGAGGGAACACCATCCGTCTCAACAAAAACTAGAATCTGGTGATATTAGAACCCAAAGGTATATTACAAATGGGAGCATAATGCCAGGCAATTCTTGTACAGGCATAAAGAAGCATTTTAAAAACAGCAAAGCAACTATGTAAGTAAGAAGAAAATGAAAAGATCTAAATTAGCATTCTTTCCCTTTTCTTTTTTTCAATCTAAGAAAAAAAATGTGATTACTTTTTTAAAAACAAGTATCTGATCATATCTGCCAAATAACACATTGTGCTAAGGATTGTTCTGAAAAAGTAAAACCCAAATCCACTGTTGCTGAGTCGATCCCAACTCATAGTGACCCTATAGGACAGAGTAGAACTGCCTCATATAGTTGGAGTAGAATGCACTATGTGGTCGGAGTAGAACTGTCCCACAGGGTTTCCAAGGATTTAATCTTTGCGGAAGCAGACTGCCACAGCTTTCTCCCACAGTGGCCAGTGGGTTCAAACCGCCGACCTTTTGGTTAGAAGCTGAGTGCTAACCACTGTACCACCAGGGCTCCTTCTAGAGATGGTAGAAACACTAGCCCTGAGGCACTTATGAACCAGTAGCAGACAAAAGCTCTACATGCGTAAACAACTAGAGTAAGATTCAAGAAAGGACAGTCCTTGACTAGAAGACCTTCCTTGGAGTGGTGAGATGGGTTCCAGAGGGAGAAGAACAAGGGGAGAGAGAGACCTGGAGCCCACTGAGGAGCCAGAGGCACTGGCTGGGCAGTAAGGGATAAACTAGTAGAGACTGATTCTGAATGTGAAGGTGGGGGAGCCTTTCAAGGAGAGAACTGCAGACAAGATCAAGGATGGGGCTGGAGAAGGGAGAAATGACACTAGTGGTGAGAGCTCCACATGGAGCTGATAGTTTATAAACTCAGAGATAAAGTGTGATAAAACTGAGGTAACTGGTATGATCATTCATTCCTTCATTTCACAAATAATGAGTGCCAATCAGGGGTAAAGTTCTGTGGAGATATGCAAATAAAACTCTGTCCTCAAGTTGTGATAGCCTGGTTGGGGAGACACAGATGGATAATACTCATATGACACAGAGGGGCACAAACAGATGCCCTTGTAAGTTCACAGAAAAAGGAGGCCTCCTTGGCCAGGGGAATGAGGTTAGGCTTTGAGGATAGAGTTGGGGCAGTTTGTCTGGTTAGGAATTGGACTCTTCAAAGAAATTTGGCAGTGAGAAAAATTAGAACAAGAGGAAGGTGGTTAAAATAGGCAGCAAAATATTAAGCTTTTGCAATTTTTTTTTTTCTCTCTCAGAAAAAATAGTGGAAAATAGTGATGACATATGCCTAGCAAAGTACATGAGGACGTGGTTAATTCTTTTCCAAGCAGAAAGAGGAAGGACAGGTGAAAAGGGAAGTGAACCCAGTAGCACTCTCAGTATTCTGGTTCACAGCTAGCCTTGACTCTGGCACCCATCTCTCTGAGTCTCAGGTTCTTTGTAAAATAGGGTACAACTACCTCATAGGGTTGCTGTGAGGGTTTTGAGCTACGGTGGGCCTGGTACATGGTAAGTGCTCAATAAACAGTCTCTATTGTTGCTGAAGGAGCTTTCGTGGTATAATGGTCAAAGCATTTGGTTGTTAACTAAAAGGTCAGCAATTTGAACCTGCCAGTCACTCGCTGGGAAAATAAAAATGAGGCAGTCTGGTTCTGTAATGATTTACAGCCTTAAAAACCATATGGGGGCAGTTCTACTCTGTCCTAAAGGGTCACCATGAGTGGAATCCACTGGATGGCAGTGGATTATTATTGCTGAAACCTGGGTAACTGAAAGATAAGTGAATGAGCACAGAAATGAATAATGTGTTTCAGTCCCTCCATTTCTACTTTGCCTTTACTTTCCCTGCCATTTAACTAACTTGAGGGCTGTATGAAAAGAAAAGCCAGGGAGGAAGGAACTAAAAAGCAGGTGGAAATTTAGCAATGCTGAGGTTCTGTCAATAAAAAGACAGTTAAGATGCTGGCTCAAGTGAGTTTATGAATACAAATTTGTTCTTTCACTAATGGTGCAGAAAAACTGATGAGCAAGCAAGAAGAACTGAAGGGAGGAAATAAGGAAAAAGAAAGCTAAATAAATTTCTGCACAAAGGAGAATAATTGGAAATAAGTTCTACATACAGGAACTGAGTAGGGGTAAAGGTCAAAGAAGATATGACTATTGGTATGGTTGGTAGGATAAATTAAGGTAAATTAAGCTCTACTTTGGGGAAATAAATTGAAAAGCTAAGAATGTTAACGTAGAGGCCTTTTAAAGAATGGTTAAAATTGTAACTGGTATAGGGCCTCTGAAGGAGCTCTGATGGTGTAGTGCCTAAGGCATTTGACTGCAAACCAGAAGGTTGGTGGTTCAAACCCCCAGCCACTCCATGGAAGGAAGACTGTGCATTCTACTTCTGTAAAGATTTACCGCCTTGTAAACCCAAAATCAAAAACCAAACGCACTGCGGTGGAGTCAGATCTGACTCATAGCGAACCTTCCTTGGGTTTCCGAGGTGATATCATTATGGAAGTAGATTGCCCAACCTTCCTTCCAATGGAAACCCAAAGGCGGTCGCTATGCATCGGAATCAACTCGATGGCAGTGAGTTTAGTTGTTTTTTTATACGGCCTTTGAGCAAAATATCAATGGATGAAGAAAATAAGTTTTATACATTCTTCTTCCCACAAAGAAAGAATCATGAACAACAACAAAAACTTGAGGCACATTTCATTATAATTAGTATTTGAATGCATACTCTTTATCAACCACTGGTTGAAATGCTTAATGAGTATTAACTCTTTAATGTACACTATAATTCAGTGAAGAAGATACAATTTTTATCACCAATTTACAAAGGAGACTGAGGTACAGAGAAGTTCAGTAATTTCCCAAGATCACACAGCTTGTAAGCAATTACTATGTTAAATCATTTCTCACAATTATCCTTAGGCTGGCCACAAACATTGGGTAGAGTCACTGTGATAGTTGAAGATGTGTCAACTTGGCTGGACTCCAGTTGT
>NW_006921730.1:5644267-5661342 GCF_000298275.1 Orycteropus afer afer
GAACTTTTCAGCTTGAACTTGTCGGCTTCTACACGCTTGTGAGCCATTTATCTAAGATAAATTTCTCTCTCTCTCTCTTTCTCTCTCTATAAATATATATATATATACTTTGCTGGTTTTTGTGTTTCTCTAGAGAACCCAATCCAACACAGTCACCTTCTCATGGAATAAATTTAGGGCCACCTAAGCTCTGGTAGCGTACTGCCTAAGGCACTTGACTGCTAACCAGAAGGCTGGCGGTTCAAACCCACCAGCTACTCCTCAGAAGGAAGATTAGGCAATCTACTCTGCAGTGATACGGCCTGAGAAACCCAAGGAGGGGTTGCTATGAGTCAGGTCTGACTCAACGGTACATAACAACAACAACAACAAGATCACAAATCAGTACTATGAAGAAGATAACTTCTGACAGTAAATGATTCTCTAAAAAACAGAAAATAGTGATGGTACAGATTTGCCACTCAGATAGCTAGAAATGAATGTTAGTAGTACAAACGCTAGTAAACTCACTACCACTGAATTGGATCCGACTCAAAGTGACACTTCCTTGGGTTTCCGAGGCAGTATCCCTACATAAGTAGATTGCCCAACATTCCTTCTGAGGAGTGGCTGGTGGGTTTGAACCTCCATCCTTCTGGTTAGCAGTCAAATGCCTTAGGCACTATGCCACCAGAGCTCCTACAAAGGTTAGTAGGAAGATCAAAAAGGTAATGAAAGGCACAGGTCCAAAAAGCAAAGTATATCCAAATGGCCCCTTGTGGAAAAATCCAAGCAACAATCCCCTGATAAAACTGCATATGACAGACCATGATGATGAGTAGAAACAAGGCACTAGAAGCTGGCTGCCAGCATGGCATGGTACGGTGATCATGGGTTTGTATGGGGGATAATCTTGCATACTCTTATGCTATTTGTTCTTGGAACTTTACTCAAAAGAATATAGCTGGAATTTGGGAAAAATGTGATATAGGAATCCAAGATGTCATTATTATAAAATACATATATACTATAATTCAATTATAATAAAATTATGTTGTTGTTAGGTACTGGCGAGTCATCTCCAACTCATAGCGATCTCATGTACAGCAGAAAGAAATACCATGCGGTCCTGTGCCAGCTCTATGATCCTTGAGCCCTGAGCCCATTGTTGCAGCCACTGTGTCAATCTATCTCATTGAGGGCCTTCCCTTTTTTCGTTGTCCCTCCACTTTGCCAAATATGATATCCTTCTCCAGGGAATGGTCCCTTCTTACAACATAACCAAAGTAGGTGAGTTGAAGTCTGGCCATTCTCGCTTCCAAGGACCATTCCTGCTGGACTTCATCCAGGACAGATTTGTTAGTTCTTTTAGCAGTCCATGGTACTTTCAGCATTCTTCGCCAACACCACAATTCAAAAGCATTGACTCTTCTTCGGTCTTCCTTTTTTCATTTGCCAGCTCTCACGTGCATATGAGCCGATTGAAAATACCATGGCTTGTGTCAAGCTCACCTTAGTCTTCAAGGAAACATTTTTGTTCTTCAGCACTTGAAGAATAGTCCTTTGTAGCAGATTTTCCCAATGCTATACAATGTCTGAGGAGCTCTGGTAGCGTAGTGCCTAAGGCACTTGACTTTTAACCAGAAGGCTGGTGGTTCAAATCCATCAGCCACTCCTCGGAAGGAAGGGCAATCTACTTCCGTAGTGATACTGCCTCAGAAACCCAAGGAGGGACTGCTATGAGTAGGGTCCGACTAGACAGCACATAACAACAACAACAACATATGACGTCTGGTGTCTTGACTGCTGCTTCTGTTGGTGTTGACTGTAGAACCAAGTACTGTGAATTCTTTGACAACCTCAATCTTTTCTCCATTTATCATGATGCTGCTTATTGGTCCCATTGTGAGAATTTTTGTTTTCTTTATATTGAGGTGTAATCCATACTGCAGACTGTAGTTTTCAATCTTCATCAGTGTTTCAAGTCATCCTCACTTTCAGTGAGCAAAGCTGTGTCGTCTGCATAATGTAGGTTGTTAATGAGTCTTCCTCCTATCCTGATGCCATGTTCTTCTTCATATAATCCAGCTTCTTGGATTATTTGTTCAGCATACAGATTGAATAAGTATGGTTAAAGTATACAACCCTGACTCACTCCCTTCTTGATTTTAAACCATGCAGTGTCCCCTTGTTCTGTTCAAATGACAGCCTCCTGGATTATGTACAAGTTCCTCATGAGCATAATTAAGTGTTCTGGAATTCCCATTCTTCTCAATGTTATCCATAATTTGTTATGAGCCAATGTATAATTATAATTATTAGAATTTAATTATAATAAATTAATTGATATAAGAATTATAGTTTATTATAATTATATACAAAAAACCAAACCAAATTCACTGCCATCAGTCAATTCTGACTCACAGCAACCACTCCTTGGGTTTCCAAGGCAGTATCACTATGGAAGTAGATTGTCCAGTCTTTCTTCAGAGGAGTGGCTGATGGGTTTGAACAGCCAGCTTTCTGGTTAGCAGTCAAATGCCTTAGGCACTATGCCACCAGAGCTCCCATATGATATAATAAAAATCTAATGCTGTAGGGGTGTAAAACAAGGAACTCTGATGGCCCAATTGTTAAGTGCTTGGCCACTAACCAAAAGGTCAGGGGTTTAAACTCATCAGCCACTCCACAGAGAGTGGAGAAAAGATCTGGCTATCCACTCCTGTAAAGATTATAGCCTAGGAAACACTTTGGGGCAGTTATACTCTGTCCTACAGTCTCTGTGGGTCAGAAGTGACTAGATGACATACACCACCAACAACAAGAAGAGAGGTGAAAGAGGGTATTTCAGAATCCATAATGACTATTACCTGTTTGGCTTTCTTTGACAGGGCAGGAATTGGAGCTGTCTCCTGCTGCATCATTTCTGTGTCTCCTCCTCCTTCTTCACCATCTGATGCTTCTAGGAAATATAAAGTTTAAAAATTAGCTATCACTCTCTCTCCCTTCTATTGTTGGTGCAACCTTTCTACAATGTTATATTGCTTGATTTAATAATTCCACCTCTAGAAAGCGGAATGTAAGTAAATAATCCCAATCGAAGACAGAGACTTAAGCTCCAAGATTGGAGTCTTATAAAAATGAAAACTTGAAGATTACCTAGATATCTAACATTGCTCTTGTTGGTAGGTGCCATCGAGTCAGGTTTGACTCATAGCAACCCATATGTACCACAGAACAAAACAATGCCTGGTCCTGTGCCATCCTCACAATCTTCACCATGCTTGAGATCATTGTTGCAGCCACTGCATCAATCCATCTTTCTGGGGGTCTTCCCCTTTTTGCTGACCCTCTACCAAGCATGATATCCTTCTCCAGGGAATGGTCCCTTCTGACAACATGCCCAAAGTAGGTGAAACAAAGTCTGGCCATTCTCACTTCTGAAGAGGATTCTGGTTGCATTTTCTCCAGGACAGATTTGTTTGTTCTTCTGGCAGTCTTTGGTATTTTCAATATTCTTCACCAACACCATAATTCAAAGGCATCAACTCTTCTTCAGTCCTCCTTATTCATTGTCCAGCTTTCATATGCATATGAAATGACTGAAAACACCAAGGCTTGGATTAGGCACACCTTAGTCTTCAAAGTGACATCTCTGGCCCTTAACACTGTGAAGAGGTCTTTTTCAGCAGATATGCCCAGTACAATATGTCATCTAATTTCTTGACTGCTGTTTCCATGGGTGTTGATTATGGATCCAAGTAAAATGAAATCCCTGACAATTTCAATCTTTTCTACATTTATTGGTCCTGTTGTGAGGATTTTTGTTTTCTTCATATTGAGGGGTAATCCATACTGAAGACTGTGTAGTGTTCGTTCTTCATCAGTAAGTGCTTCAAGCCATCTTCACTTTCAGCAAACAAGGTTGTGTCCTCAGGATATCGCAGGTCGTTAATGAGTCTTTCTCCAATCCTGATGCCATCTTCTTCATATAATTCAGCTTCTTGGATTATTTGGTCAGCATACAGATTGAATAAGTATAGTGAAAGAATATAATCCTGATGCACACCCTTTCTGATTTTAATCCATACAGTATCCCCTTGTTCTGTTCAAATGACAGTCTCTTGGTCTATGTACAGGTTCCTCATGAGCACAATTAAATGTTCTGGAATCCCCATTCTTCGGTTATCCATAATTTGTTATGATCCACACAGATGAATGCCTTTGCATAGTTAGTAAAACACAGGTAAATGTCTTTCTGGTATTTTTTGCTTTCAGCCAAGATCCATCTGACATCAGCAATGATATCCCTCATTCCACATTTCCATTATATGTTATGTGCCATCGAGTTGGGCCCAACTCATAGTGACCCCTCCTTGGGTTTCCGAGGCAGTATCACTGTGGAAGTAGATTGCCCAACCTTCCTTCCGAGGAGTGGCTGGTGGGTTTGAACCGTCAGCGCTCTGGTTAGCAGTCAAGTGCCTTAGGCACTATGCTACCAGAGCTCCTCACATTTCCATTAGGAAAATTATTATGAAATATTCATATAATATGCCTTTTGGCAGCCTTCAAAAAATAATGTTTATTAAAAGCTTACAATGACAAAAAGCCATCTTATTTCTTTTCTTGTGCTTTGGGTGCAAATTTACAAAGCAGATTTGTTTTACATCCAGCAGTTCATGCACATTTGATTTCATGGCCCGATAACAATCCCAACCATAAAAATCTCTCCTCCCTTCTCCTCCCTGTGACTATCCCCTCCCTGTGCCCTTCTTATCTATGTTTTCCTGTCTGTCCAGCTTTGCCTGTATGTGAATGCTGTCCCTCTAATGTCTCATGGCTGATTGATCTAAGGAGTGCATCTCCCTAGGATAGGTGGGTGCTTCTCCCTGGAGTAGATCTTCTGCATGTAGGTCTTTCTACTTTGGGGCTGAGAAGCAATCCATAGAAGTGAGTCCATTTTTAGGAACCAAAGGAAAACCCAGGGCCATAGTGTCAGGGGTTCCACCAGTCTCTGACCAGTAATTCTGGTCATTTTTGTGTTTTTGAATTTTATTCCACATTTTTCCTACTACTCTAATCAGGATCACCAATTTTGATCCCTCTCTGAGTGGTTGGCATTGGTAGCCCAGCACCATCTAGTTCTTCTGGTCTCAGGGTCATGAAGGCTGAGGTCCTTGTGGTCCATCATATCTTTGGAATAATTGTTTCCAGATAATTTTGATCTTCTTCACTTTTCTTTGATTCAGATGAGAGGAGATCAAGAGTTGCATCTTAGATGGCTGCTCAAAAGCTTTTAAGACCCTAGTCGCTGCTCACCAAAGTAGGATGTAGACCAAGATTGTTATGTACTATGTTGTGCCAATTGAGCATGATGTCCCCTGTGACTATGGTCCTGATAGTGATTCTCTCTTTCTAGGCGTTTGGTTGTCTCTTAGAAGCTACTCCAACCCTGTCCTCTGTTACTTCTGTGATGTGTGTCGATAATTTTGTAGTGTAAGTACACATGTAAGATGATCTTCAGCCAAGTCTATCCTTGGTCTAGGATGTATTCTTGTTTGTCTACCCCCACCTGATCTTCTCACCTGTCTTTGCATTTACCCATAGCCTAGTGTTTGGTGCCAATAGTAATGCAGTATTGTGCATGTACTAGGATTTGCCTCTGTTGTCTATAGCTTTTGTGCACATCTCTGTGGCTTCTTTTTGACAAAAAGCCATCTTAATAATAAATGATCAGAACTACCATTATCAAGCCATCACTACATGTTTAACTTGTGCTTTGTATATACATTGTCATATTTAATTTACAATGTAACTAATGATTTTACAGACATTGAACCACCCATCCCCCATTTCCAGATAAGAAAACAGCCATTTAGAGAGATCGAGTAATTTGCTTGAGTCCATCATTGCAGCCACTGTGTTGATCCATCTTGTTGAGGACCTTCCCCCTTTTCACTGACTGACCCTCCACTTTACTAAGCATGATATCCTTCTCCAAGGAATGGTCCCTTCTGACCACATGACCAAAGTAGGTCAAAGTCTGTCCATTCTTACTTCTGAGAAGCATTCTGGCAGCACTTCTTCCAGGATAGATTTATTCATTCTTCTGGCAGTCCATTGTATTTTCAATATTCTTTTGCCAACACCACAATTCTAAGGCATCAATTCTTCTTCAGTCTCCCTTATTCATTGTCTAGCTGTCACATGCATGTAAAGCAATTGAAAATATCATGGCTTGGGTTAGGGCGCACTTTTGTCTTCAAAGTGATATCTATGCTTCTTAACACTTTAAAGAGGTCTTTTGCAGCAGATTTTCCCAGGGCAATATGACATCTGATTTCTTGACTTTTAAAAAACTAGGTTTTGTATTTATTAATTCTATTAATTTTCTAATATTTTAGTAGGACATTTAGCTCACTGAATTTTTCTTTTTTGTCCTTTTCTAATGTAAACATTAAGGCTACACATTCCCTCTAAATTCAACTTAGGCTGCATACCACATGTTTTAATATTATAGTATTTTTACCATTTAATTCTAAATATTTTTTAGTTTCCATTATGATTTTTCTTTGACCCATGAGTTATTCAGGAGTGTAGTTTTTAGTTTTCAAACATATATTTTTAAGGTTATTTTTTTGTTTGCATTGTGGTTAGAAAAATGGCCTGTATGCAATTTTTTTTTTTTTGGTCAAAGACCATATAAGATATCAGTTTAGGTTTGTGAACTATGTGATCTTGGTTGCAACTACTCAACTCTACCTTATAGTGAGTGAAAAACAACCTCCTATACAGTATTTAAGGAGTTCTGGTAGTATAATGGTTAAGGCATTTGTCTGCTAACCAGAAGATTGGTGGTTCAAAGCCACTAGCTGCTCTGCAGAAGAAAGAAGAGGAAGCCTGCTTCCATAAAGATTTAGTCTTAGAAACATAATGCAGGTTGCCATGAGCCAAAATTGACTCCATGGCAGTGAGTTTTGGTTTAGACAATATTTAAATGAGAAAGCATTTAAATGAATGGGTGTGGCTATGTTCCAACAAATTCTTTACAAAAACAGGTGGCTGCAGTATTTGGCCCGTGGGCCCTATTTTGCCAATGTCTGCCTTAGCATATGATTAATTTTTAAAACTGTTTCAAGTTTTTTTTTTTTTTTTTTCTGTGTGTTTGTGTGAAAAGAAAGGACAGTTCCTACATTGTTCTAAATATTTTCATAGATAAACCTGTTAACTATATTATATGAATTGTTGTATCTTTTCAAATATTTGTGTATCTTAATATCTCTCATTCTTATTTTAAATATCCCCTTTTTCCTTATAATTCTACTAGTTTTTATTTACCTATTTCATGCTTACATTATTAGGTGCATACATACAACTTAGAATTGTTATGGCTTCCTGTTGACTTTTTTTTTTTTTTAAATCTATGTTGTTTAATTCAGTTCAATTTGACTTTTTTAAGTGGCTCTTCTGGAAAATGCTGTGGGGTGCAGTTCTACTCTGGTTACATTCTAGTCACCAAGAATTGGAATTGACTTGGTGGCAACGGATTTGGTTTTGGTTTTCTATATTTCTACGGAAGCAGCAGTCAGGACATTAGATGACGTGTAGCATTGGGAAAGTCAACTGCGAAGGAACTGTATCAAGTGCTGAGGAGCAAGGATATCTCCTTGAGGACTAAGGTGAGCCTGACACAAGCCATGATATTTCTAATCGCCTGGTATGCATGTGAAAGCTGGACAATGAATAAGGAAGACCGAAGAAGAGTTGATGCTTTTGAGTTGTGGTGCTGGCGAAGAATGCTGAAAGTACCGTGGACTGCTAAAAGAACTAACAGATCTGTCCTGGAGGAAGTGCAGCCAGAATGCTCCTTGGAAGCAAGAATGGCCAGACTTTGTCTCACCTATTTTGGTCATGTTGTCAGAAGGGACCATTCCCTGGAGAAGGATGTCATGCTTGGTAGGGTGGAGGGTCGACGAAAGAGGGGGAGGCCTTCAAGGAGATGGATTGATACGGTGGCTGCGATGATGGGCTCAAGTATAGCAGGGATTTTGGGGCTGGCGCAGGATCCGGCAGTGTTTCGTTCTGCTGTGCATGGGGTCGCTATGAGTCGGAAACGACTCAATGGCACTTAACAACAACAACAACAACATATTTCTAGAGGCAGTCAGCCGTTCTCTGGGATGTCTATATTATAGACACTGAAAAGGAATGCTGGAGACACAGCTGTACTTAAACACTCTAAAGTGTTTTGCTAAAATTACTCATCCCTAGGAGCCAGAATGTTTTATTTGGACAGGAAAACCAGGGCCGGGAACTACTCTTCAAGAACCATGTTCCCAGCTCATTAAGAGGCTCCCACCAGTATCACTGGGAAAGAACACAATTCCCACATCCAAAGAATAGGACCTTGAGACTGAATCCTGAGAAGGCTTTAAATCCAAGCCAGCAATACAGATCACAGGAGAGAGGAGAGGAGAGAAAAGGAGGGGAGGGAAGGGAAGAGAGAAGAAAGAAGAAGAGGGAAGCAAGAAGCAGTGAGAAGCCTAGCGGAAGGTGGTGCCCTCAGTTCTGACTCCACTTACACAAAGAAGGAAGCTCCACCCTTTATTGCTTCTACATGCTTCTCACAATAAATACTACAGATACACCATCACAAAACACATCACAACACAGCACAACAACCCAAAGGCTTATAATCAATTAGAATCTGAGCGAATCTCATTTACTCTGACTGTTCAGAATGCTCACTCTCCTTGTGTACTTGTTTTAACCTTTTTTTTTGTTGAAATGGAATCCCAGCCTTCAAAATCCAGCTCAGGTTCACCTTCCCTGTAAAGACCTTCCTAAAGCAGAAATAAAATTATTTTAGGGTTCTGACTAGCAAGTGGGAGCTCTGGTGTTGTAGTGCCTGAGGCATTTGACTGCTAACCAGAAGGCTGGCGGTTCAAACCCACCAGCCACTCCTCAGAAGGAAGATTGGGCAATCTACTTCCATAGTGATACCACCTTGGAAACCCAAGGATCTGACTCAATGGCAGTGAGTTTGTTTGTTTTTAAACTAGCAAGTAGCTACAACTTTCACTGAGAAAGGAAATGGAGAGAAAAGAAGGAGACCCGAATCTCCTGTGCCAATAAAGAATTCATTGAAGGAGGTGTCAGGAAAGGCAGCAAATCCAAGCCTGAAATGGTCACATGCGATGCAGGGCACATGGTGACCTTGAGGGACATGCTTAGAGCAGTTTAGGCAGGCTCAGTGTCCAATCTCCTGGCCTTTTCTGGACACAAAGTCCTGGGGTCCAGGTGGTGGGGCAGAGAAATCTCAGCTTGGGGGAGAGGTGATGGTGGTTATCAGGCTTTATGTTAGTGTGGCATTATGCTCCTCCAGTTTTCTCTTGTTTTGCTTTTCCTAGCCACCCTAACTACAGTAAGATACTGAGTGTGGTCTACCTTTCCATTGCTTAGCCTTCTCAAGATCACTTTTTCCTCTCTCCAAGTTTTTACATAACAAATACTTCCGAATATCAGTCTCTGTGAGTTGGTTCAAGTGTTTTCTTGTCATTCTGAACCAAAATGAAGAGTGGAGTTACCTTCCTCTCTTTTATCTTGCCATTTCTAGTGGCAGTTGCAACAGCCTGATCTACATTCCAAGAATGCGCCTATTTTCATAGCTGAGTATGTCTGTAACAACGAATCCAGAGTTCGTTTACAAAATAAGTTGCCAGTTCCCACAAAAAAATTGGAATAAGACAGCAAAACTCTGAAATGAAGTCTCTTTATAACTCCTGAAAATCTGAGGAAAAGTACCAAGACCAACAAAACTAAACTATCTGTCTTCTAGTTGATTCCTAGTCATGATGACTCCATGTGTGTCAGAGAACTCCATAGGGTTTTCAATGGTTTTTTTTTTTTTTTTTGAAGTAGTTCACCAGGCCATTTTTTGGAAGCATCTCTGGGTGGACTTGAATCTTAAAAGTTTCATTTACCAGTCAAGAGCACCCTCCAGGGACTCCCAAGACCAGTAACATTGTCTCAAAAATACATGATTGAAGAAAAAATGTTTCAACTTCTTTTTGTGGGAACCTTACATTCTACAAAAGAAGCTCTGGTGGCATATTGGTTAAAGCTTTCAGCTGCTAACCAAAAGGATGGCAGCTCGAACTCACCAGCTGCTCCATGGGGAAAAGATGGGGTATTGTGCTTCCGGAGATTTACAGCCTTGGAAACTGTATGGTACTGTTTTACTCTGTCCTATGGGGTTGCTTTAAGTTGGAATTGACCCGATGACAGCGGGTTTTTGGTTTTTAAATGCTACAAAATTTCTGTTGTAGTTAGTAGAACTGTCAGTAGAACTGAACAATGAAAGCTATTTTTCCAAAAGTTTGACTGCTCCACGTTAGTGATGATTACTTATTTATCTTAAAAAATACACACAAGAAAGTCTCTGGGCTTAACTCTGGTTTTGCATGACTCACAGATAAAAATCAGTGTGTCCTCAAGAACCATGAACCCTTCTTAAGACAAGGCCTTCAGAGCCACAGAAGCCTGACCACCTATGTGAACGCTTCCTTAGTAACCACACTGAAGCCTGGCCTGCCATGGATGTGGAAGGACCTTTAAGACCAAAAATCAGGGTGCCGCAGTACTTGCCCTTGCCTGTACATTACAACAGTGCTGTGGAGATCATGCACATATCAGAGGACAACTCTGCTACAGAACAGCTGTTGTCTGTCCTGCAATAGGCATATTTTTCCCCCTTTTATCTTACTTTCTTTTTAGATTACAAAAAACAAACAAACAAACAAACAAAAATAAAACCAAACTCACTGCCATTGAGTTGACTCTGACTCATAGTGACCCCCTTTGGGTTTCTGAGGGATAAATCTTTATGGAAGTGGACTGCCCAGTCTTCCTTCTGAGGAGTGGCTGGTTTGAACTGGCAACCTTTTGGTTAGCAGTCAAATGCCTTAGGCACTATGCCACCAGAGCTCCTTTCTTTTTTGATTAAGGGGGAAGGGGGAGAAGAAAATTATGTCAACTTGGGCAATATGACTTTTACTTTAGTCTTCTTCCTTTCCAGCTTATTCAAATGTTCAAATAATTACAAATTTGGGAGCAGTTTTCAAATGAGCACTTTAAATTCAACCTTTTCTGGTCAACCTTTGCAGTTGGAGTTAGGTGACTAGAGCCATGCATGCTGGCCGTGGGACTGTGGGCCTTAAAATAATGTTATGTTAATTCATTGAGCATACGTGATACAAGAAGCCCTGGTGGCAAAGTAGTTAAGCGCTTGGCTGCTAACCAAAAGATTTAAATCCACCAGCCATGCTGCAGGAGAAAGATGCCTTGGAAATCTATGGGGCAGTTCTACTCTATCTTACAGGGTCTCTATGAGTCAGAATCAACTTGGCGGCACAGAATAGCAACAATACATTTGGAAGAACATGAAATCTCTGTCCTCAGAATGGAAAATTAGAATAATGGTAATGATTCTTATATAGTCCTTAATTTGTGCAAAACACTGTATACATTAACTCACTTAATCCCATAGCAATTTCATGAGATAGGTACTATTATTATCATCTGTTTACAGATGTAGAAACTGAGGCACTTGCTCAAAGTTAGTCAGAGACAACGAGTGCCAGATTTTGGCCCAGGCAGTTTTTATGCAGGGTCTGCTCTTAAACACTATGCAAGATCCTCTCTAGCTTGGAAAACAAGCAAAGTTCCCTTCCCTGATTACCTCTCTGGTGGTACTGGTCTCTAAGCAGGGTAATGGAATCACTGAGACTTTGTGGATAGAGATAAGTTTCACATAGTAATGTATGTTCTTATATTTGAATAGCACTCATCTAACGTCATGTTCATTAAGTAAGTCAGAAAAGGTCATGTTGGGGCGAAGCTATTACAGATGGCAGGTAGCCCACTGCCTCCACTCCCTGCCTCCGATAAAACCCAGTTAGTCCAGGTATCTGTCAGTGCCTTTCCCCTCTTTCCCCACCCTATATTTGATTCCCTCCCCAGATTACGGCTTTTAACTGGGGAGAAAATACATCATGGTTTGCCCAGGCCAGTTCCAGTTTATGCTTGTCATCCCCACATTCCATCTGGTTTAGTATCTGTCCTAGATTTAACATTTTGAAATAAATAATATTAATAATAGTTACAATAAAATAACCTTGGGTGGATTTAGTACACTTTCACTGTGTCTTTTCACCTGCTGCCACCATCTTGCCAAGTATTGTGTGAGACTCAAGAGAATGCATGCTAACATATGGTTAAATCTGAAAGATGACTCCAGTAAGCAGGTCTCTTTTTAACTATCACTCCCCTTTCAAGAACAGCATGTAGGTTGCTCACTGATCAAAACAAAGTATATTTGAACATGAGTCATGGGGACTCTTAACTCCTTTCCATCTGGGATGGTATTGGGAGTAGTATTTGATGCTGTTAGCCCTGCTGGCATCTGATGAACCAGTCATTTCATTTTGCCCATGCAGTTATCTGTGAAACATGGTGGTGCAGATAAACAGAGCCAAAAAAAACAAATAAACAGTGTGAAAATGAACCAACTCTGAAAAAACCACTCACTGCTGTCGATTCGGTCCCAACTCATATTGACCCCTCCTTGGGTTTCCGAGGTGGTATCTCTACAGAAGCAAATTGCCCAACCTTCCTTCTGAGGAGTGGCTGGTAGGTTTGAACTGCCAGCCTTCTGGTTAGCAGTCAAATGCCTTAGGCACTATGCCACCAGAGAATAATTATTCTGCTTAAATGGTTTAAGGAATTAATATAATGAAGTTATTTTAAAAATACTTCCTTTAATGTACACAACTATACATATATTAGTTATCTATTGCTGTGTGACAAATTGTCCCACAACTTAGCAACTTAAAATAACTTTCTTTTTTCTTTCTTAAATATCATAGTTTCTATGGGCCAAGAATCCGGATTTGACATAACTGGGTGTTTCTTGCTGAAGGTCTCTCGTGAGGTTGCAGTGAAGCTGTCAGCTGAGGCTGCAGGTACCTCAGAACTCAATTGGGACTAAAGGATCTGCTTCCAAACTCACTCATGCAGTTGTTGGCAGCTTTCATTCCTTGTGGGCTGTCTGAATGAAGGCCTCAGTTCTCCTCTTACCATGTGGGCCTCCATGTAACATAATATAGCAGCTTACATCCCCCAGCATGAGTAATCCATGATATGGAAGCCCTTAGGTGTTTCATAACCTAATCTTAGAAGAGATATCCCATTACTGCTGCCATATTCTAATTATTAGAAGCAAGTCAGTAAGTCTATCCTACACCCAAGGAGAAGGGATTACCAAAAAGAGTATGGTACGGATTGTTGGGGATAATTTTAGGTCACTGGAGTAGGGTTCATTGGGGGTCATTTTTGTTGTTGTTAGGTGCCATCAAGTTACTTCCAACTCATAGTGATCTCAGGTACAATAGAACTAAACATTTCCCAGTCCTGTGCCGTCCTCCACCATCTTGCCGAGTATTGTGTGAGACACAAGAGAAATACATTGATGCCTGAATCCACTGTTGTAGTCATGGTGTTAATTCAGTTCATTGAAGGCCTTCCCCTTTTTTACTGCCCCTCTACTTTACTAAGCAGGATATCCTTCTCCAGGGACTGGTCCTTTCTGACAAAATTTTAGAAGGGGTCATAACCAAAACATGTTATTTCAATATTTTAAAAAATATATATTTTTAATATTTTTTTTTTTTAAAAAATAGAACTGTATTCATCAATATAAAACCAATTTATCAATCAAAAAGTAAGTGTCACAAAAAATTTTTTTATTACTGTTAGTACTCTGTCTTACCTCAAAACAATGTTCTGGCTTGGATAATAAACTATATGGTCACTATGCCTTTGGCAGCTTCTTGATTGGTTCTCAGCATCTCCTGACTGCCTCTTGTGATTTCATGCAAATGGCCCTTTCTTCCTGACTTAGTTCCTTGGATCTTAGATCGAATCTGTTGTCTACATTCCAATATCTAGTAAAATCTACTCATTTCCAACCTGGTGTCACATCGGGCACAGTTCATTTGTCATACTGTCCAGAAGCAAGGTAAGACACTGTAGTATTCAGAGCCCACTATATCTGAATCAGTAGAACAAGACTGGATTTTGTGGGGGAATTTGTTGAAGGATTTATTGGAATTGGAGTCTTAGGCATTTAGGCTCATGGATTCCTCATAAGAAAATCATGAGGGCAAAATACAGGGTGTGTTGAAGGTAAATACAAGGTTTGTTGAAGGTAAATACAGGTCACACAAGGATGTGTGCATGGAACAAGACAAAGTGGGAGCAAGGTGTAGAATCTGGAGCCACCAAATCCACCAGTGGCCAGGCAGATTTTACACTGGCATTGGGAGAACAGCATATTAAGAGGGGCCCCTTGAAAAGGCTCTGTTCAGTTACATTCAGGAAACGCTAAGCAGAAGGGTTTTCTTATTGCAGGAATTCTTTAATATACTAATATGCATCATGACTCTCCAAGTGAGGGTATGGGGACGAGGCTTATGTTACTCTTTTTTAAAAAAAATTATTTTATTATTATTTTTAATTTTTGCAGTGTTCCCCCACCCCCACCCTTCCCACCCCAGTAACCAACAAAGAAAGTTTCCTTCCATATATAAACCTTTCCTTGACTTTTTAACATAATGAATGAATACAATATTTGTCTTTCTGTGATTGGCTTATTTCACCCAACATAATGTCCTCCAAGTTCATCCATGTTATGTGGTATTTTGCAGATTCTACATTATTCTTTAGTGTTGCATGGTATTCCATTGTGTCCATGTACCATAGTTTAGTTAATCCATTCTTCTGTTAATGGGCACCTAGGGTGTTTCCATCTTTTGGCTATTGTAAATAGTGCTGCTATGAACATGGGCGTGCATATATCTGTTCTTGTCCTGGCTCTCATTTATTTAGGATATGTATCTAGTAATGGTATTGCTGGATCAAATGGTATTTCTAACTCCAACTTTTTAAGGAATCGCCATATGGCTTTCCACGATGGTTGTATCATTTTACAGTCTGATCAGCAGTGTATAAGAGTCCCACCCTCTCCACATCCTCGCCAGCATTTGTTATTTTCTGTCTTGTTGAACTTTGCTATTAGTGCTGGGGTGAGATGGTATCTCGTTGTTTTGATATGCATCTCTCTAACGGCTAATGATTGTGAGCATTTCTTCATGTGTTTGTTGGCCACCTGAATATCCTCCATGGTGCCTTGGGCTTATTTGGCCCTTGAACCTTGCTCTTTGAAGCACACCTATTAACACCTTCCAGGACAGTTCTCTGTGCACCACAGTTTGGGGAATGCCAGTATAGAGCCGTAGGTGATGGATGAGGTCCTAGAAGACCTAAATTCTAGTTGTATCTTTTGTGATGTTGGGCAAATCATTTACATTATGTCATATTTTTCTCCTTTGTGGACTGATGAAGTCATCCTGCTGTGATTTATGATTCCTTTTTAGTCTAAGCCAATTTCTACTAAAAATTCTATACACCTTGGACATGTCAAAATTTCCAAAGTGAGGCAGAACATTGAAGCACAGAGGGATAAGGTAACCTTTCAAAAAATATAGGTGAACATGGTCCTATTACATGGGTATGGGAGTTACATCATGTTGCCCAAACAGAAATTTCAGAAGGAAAGAACCCATGAAGCTGCAGCTAGATCTGTTATCCACTCACCCTTGTTATAAAGTGTGATCCAAGGAAGAAAAATGGAAAAGCGTACTATTTCTGGTAAAACCTATAGCCTTTACAGAGATTTCAACTACCTATTAGATCACTGAATATATGCCCTTAATGTACATCTTGTGAATAGTTAAAGGTGGCTGTAATGTTCACATGCTTTGCTTCAGAAAACTTAACTTTCTTACCTAGTCTTTCAATGGAGAAAGCCAGATCTAAACTGCTTTTCTATGTAGCTTAGGACAACTTACTTTATTGTTTCATCTTTCCAGTTTCCTACTGGTAAAAATGAGTTTAAGAATTTTAGCCTATCAATTGTTGTTGTTGTTGTTGTTGTTGTTGTTTGCCATGGAGTTGACCCCGACTCAGAGCGACCCCTTCTTGGGTTTCCGAGGCAGTATCACTACAGAAGTAGGATTGCCCAACCTTCCTTCTGAGGAGTGGCTGGTGGGTTTGAACCTCCAGCCTTCTGGTGAGCAGTCAAGTGCCTTAAGCACTATGCTACCAGAGCTCCTAACAATTAATTACCAATTATATGGCAAGTTTCAGAAAAGGATTGGTATTTGGAATGACCTTCAAGAACCACAACTCTGAGGTCTTACACGATAGGATGACATAAACCTGAGATGGAATAGCCCAATGAAGTAAATATACAAGACTAAAGATTTGATTTGTTACTATTATGAAAACAACAACAACAACAAAAAATGGTTGCAATAAAGTTGACTTCACTCATGGAGACCCCATGTGTATCACAGCAGAACTACGCTCCATAGGGTTTTCAATGGCTGATTTTTTTGAAGCAGTTTGCCATGCCTTTTTTCTGAGGCACATCTGGGTGGACTTGAAACTTTCCTCTGTCAGTGAGCAACTGAACACATTAACCACATCACTCAGAGAATCTAAATACTGTGTTCATTATCAATTTGGGGGGAATCATCACTTTTCAATACTTCTTTTTTTTTTTCACATTTTCCTCGATATAAAAATAATATATAGTCACTGTAGAGATGTCAGGAAATAGAGGAGTAAAGCAGGGTACCTCATACTCAGTTGGCATAACATACTATACAAAAACATTGTTCTACATCCTACTTTGGTGTGTGGCAACTGGGATCTTAAAAGCTTGCAAGCGGCCATCTAGATGCAATGATGGGTGTCTCCTCATCTAGAGCAAAGAAGAATGAAGGAAACCAAAGGTACATGGAAACAGTTAGTCCAAGGGAATTGTAGACCATGCAGTCCTCAGCCTATATGACCATGAGAGCAGAGGAATTACATGGTGCCTGGCTATCACTATCAACCACTCAGAGGAGGATAGGTGTAGGAGATCCCAGTTAGAGTGAGAGAACAATGTGGAACAAAACTCAAAATCATAA
>NW_006921730.1:5663297-5664216 GCF_000298275.1 Orycteropus afer afer
TGCTGTTGGAGACCTCTCGTATCACCCCCACCTGGCTGACTGTTCCTCTTTCTGGCTTCCTGGCTTTTAATCCCCTTTCTCCTACTCTTTTGGCCTGCTTCTTTGGGCGTCCCTGAGTTGTCTCTCCTCACCTGTATCCCTGGGGCTGACTGCTTTTCTCTCCGGGTTCAAGGCTTTTATCCCCTTTCTCCTGCTCTTCCGGCCCGCTACTCTGGCGTCCCTGCATTGTCTCTCCTCACCTGTAACCCTGGGGCTGACTGCTCTTCTGTCCAGGCTCAAGGCTTTTATCCCCTTTCTCCTGCCCTTCTGGCCTGCTACTCTGGCGTCCCTGTGTTGTCTCTCCTCACCTGTAACCCAGGGGCTGACTGCTCTTCTGTTAGGGTTCAAGGCTTTTATCCCCTTTCTCCTGCCCTTCCGGCCTGCTACTCTGGCATCCCTGCATTGTCTCTCCTCACCTATAACCCTGGGGCTGACTGCTCTTCTGTCCGGGTTCAAGGCTTTTATCTTATAGCAAAAATAATTAAATGCAATGTACAGAGTATGCAGCAGTCTGGGGGGACAAGGACAGAACTCTGCCTTCTGTAGTGATGAGCAATTGGTGGTAAGTATCAGGAAAGCATCCTGAAAGGATGTGGATGTTGAAGGATGAGCAGGGGTTCAGTGTGTTGTTGTTGTTGTTAGGTGCTGTCGAGTCATTTCTGACTCGTAGTGACCCCATGCACAGCAGAACGAAACACTGACCGATCCTGCGCCAGCTCCATGATCCCTGCTATACTTGAGCCCATCATTGCAGCCACCGTGTCAATCCATCTCGTTGAAGGCCTTCCCCTCTTTCGTCGACCCTCTACCCTACCAAGCATGACATCCTTCTCCAGGGAATGGTCCCTTCTGACAACATGACCAAAGTAGGTGAGACGAA
>NW_006921730.1:5664316-5671516 GCF_000298275.1 Orycteropus afer afer
ACCAGGTTTGCTGGTCTGATAGAACTTGGTGAGAACCCTGAGACTATGGCCCCTAGTCACCCTTCAGGTCTGGAACTGAACTCATTCCTGTGGCTTCCAACCAAATGATAGACATGCATATGGGTTGAACATTTATATCAGGTAGATACACTACTTAGAAGGATCGCTCAGTCATGGGAGAATAGAAGAGCAATGTTTGCCCAGAGAGATAGCTCAGGGGATGGGAATGCATGGGAGGGGAGGACACAGGGAAGAGGTAGCTATGGGGAGGAAGTGGGAAGAGAGCTGTTACACTGAGGGGAATTAACAATGTCATGAGACAAAAAGTATATGAACTGCTATACATGGAAAAATCAATTTTCTCTGCAAACTTTCACCCAAATCACAATAATTTTTTTTAAACTCATTTTTTTTAAAAAAAGAATAACCATTTCAACAACAACAACAAAATAATAGAAGAGTAAAAAGAAACAAAAATTACTAATGGTCTCATTATTTAAAAAATCTACTATTATAATTTTGATGCATCAATGAATTTATTTCTAATTTTTGTTCTCTCTCTCTGTGTGTATGGATGTATATGTACACATACAATTTTACATATCTGGAATTATAAAAAAAAATAATAAACTCACTGCCATCAAGTCAATTCCGACTTACAGTGACCCCATTCATTTTCTGAGGTGGTAAATCTTTATGGAAGTAGATTGCCCTATCTTCCTTCTGAGGAGCAGCTGGTGGGTTTGAACCACCAACCTTCTGGTTAGCAGTCAAATGTGTTAGATACTGTGCCTTTATACAACAAACATAAATACTTTATCCCTTAATATGTCATAAGCATTTTCCCATGTTACTGAATAGCTTGAACATTTTTCCTGACTACTTAGCAAATGAAGGCACTCTGGGAACAATGCTTAAGAGTTTGGCAGCTCAGTGAAATGTGGGCAATTTGAACAAACTGCAGGAGAAAGATGTGAGATGTGGCAGTCTGCTCCCATAAAGATTATAGCCTTGGAAATCCTATAGGGCATGTCTACTCTGTCCTACAGGGTCACTATGATTTGGAGTTGACTAACAATAACAGGGATACAACAAATCATTGTTTATGTGTACTATAATTTGTTCTCCAGTCATTACGTAGATTAATTCCAAAATTGTGCCTTTATAAATATAGTGTAATAAGCTTATTTATTTATTTTTACATTTTATTGTGCTTTGAGTGAAAATTTACATAGCAAATTAGTTTTCTATCCAACAATTCATACACATTTTAGTTTTGTGACATTGATGGCAATCCTCACATTGTAACAACTCTTCCTATTCCTCCCTGTGTTTCCCATTTCCATTTGTCCTTCTTTCTTGTCCCTGCCTGCCTTATGAGCTCTGTTCTTGGGCAAATGCTGCCCTTTTGGTTTTGTATGGTTGCTTATTCTAAGGAGTGCATTCTTCCTTGGTGTTACTGTTTACCTTATAGACCTATCTCTTGTTTGGCTGAAAGTTGAGTCATTGGGGTGAGTTTGGTTCCAGGCCTGAAGGGTGACTAAGGGCAATAATTTTGGGGGTTTCATCAGTTTCTGTCGGATCAGTATGTCTGGTCTTTTTTATGATTTGAGTTTTGTTCCACATTCATCTCCCACTCTATACAGGACCTTCCATTGGAATTGCATTCAGAGGGATCAGTTGTGGTAGCTGGGAACCATCTAGTTCTTCTAGACTCAGGGAGTAGAAGCTGAGGTTCACATGGTCCATTAGTCTTTGGACTAATAGATTCCATGCATCTTTGATTTTCTTCACTCTTCTTTGCTCCGGACAGGAAGACACCAATAGCTGCACCTTAAATGGTTGCTCACAAGCTTTTAAGACCCCAGTTACTGCTCACCAAAGTAGGATGTAGAACACTATCTTTGTGAACGATGTTATGCCAATTTGCCTTGGTGTCCCTCAAGACTGGTCTTGAGTCCCCAGGCTCAGTGACTTATTCCCTCAAAGTGATTGGTTATGGTTAAGAAGTTTTCATAACTTTGCCCCCTGTGTGCTGTACTATGTACATGGATATATTTGCAAACCTACATATATTCATGGGTGTTGTACCATTCACATTGCCAACACTGTTCAACTTGTGTGCCTATATGTGGGTCTACTTGTAGATTATTGTTACTACTGCTATTACTGTAGAATTGTGTATGTAACATTACTTACCTCTGCTGCCTTTAACTCTTGTGCTCCTGTGTCTTGCACTGCCTTGGTCATTTTGTGCTGACCTGCCCCTTATTGTATATTGCCTTTCCCTTCACCCAAGTTAAAGTTAATAGGTGTTTAGTCTCTGATTAGTGGGTGACCCTCCCTTCCCTTCTCATCCCTGGTAACCATCAAAGAATGTTTCTTTCCATGTGTAAATTTTTCCTTGACTTTTTGTAATAGTGGTCTCATACAATATTTGTTCTTTTGTAATTGACTTATTTCAATCAGCATAATGTCTTCCAGGTTCATCCATGTTATGAGGTGTTTCCCAGCTTCATCGTTATTCTGTAAAATGTGGATATTAATGGTGCCTGCCTCATAGGACTGTTATATTGAGTCCTGATGAATGTAACTGCTCAATACACAGTCTGACACAGGAGTAAATTCTCAGGCAGTAGTTGGGTTACTGCCATCATCATCATCATCATCATCATCATTTGATTGCCCTGGGGCATCTGGCTCTTATTGCCCTCTCACCTTTCGACACTCTGTCCTTTGTTCTCTAGCACACTATGGTTTGGTTCTCTATTCATCTCTTCATGTACTCTCTTCTTACACCTATCCCCTAAAATGCTGGCATCCTCCAGGCTGTCCTCCACTATCCTTTTCTTTGGTGACCCTATGTTTCATTAACATCCCCTCTCTAAGCCAGTAAGTAGTAAACACATTTCTTATTAAAGACCCAGAGAGAGAATACTTCAGGCTTATAGGCTATATAATCTCTGTCACAGCCACATGCTGCATGGCTATGTTACAAAGAAACTTTGTATACAGAAACAAGCAGTCAGTGGACAGTTCAGGTATCCTTTGATTAGCACACTCATTGTATTGCATTGTAAGTTCCTGTCTTCCCTATTAGATTGTGAGCTACCTGAGGGCAGGATATCCTTTTTCCCTTGTGCACTCTGCCTGTGGCATAGATTCTGGCAGATATATTCAATAAACATTTGCTGAAACACTGAATGAGATGACTGCGTAATTTCAGTCTTAATAGCTGGAAACTTTGTTGTCCTTGAAGGAAGAAGGCATTTATTTCATGTGATCCCTTCAGTAGCTACTAAAACAAACTAAAGAGTAGATCTCATGACCTATGTGACATACTGAAACATCTCGTACAATTAATCTATTCTATTCTGAATGTAAGAAGGAAATTGAGGTCCTGGAAATTCATAATTTCAAGCAGCAAGTAGTGTTGCAGACATCAAAATAGAGCTGTCCACAATGCACTATAAAACGGGACACAGTTTATAAGAATCGAGGAACAGCTGTTTCCCCATTCCTGTTTTAAAAGAGGTTCAAGGGTATATGTTAAGCATATGGAGAAAATTTATTTCCTTAAAGAAATTTGACATCTAGCTGGCTAAGGGCTCCATTCATAAGAGATAATCTGGTAGGTGAAATAAAGAGAATAAGAAGAACATAGGGTACTTTCAGCATTGTGATTAATGAAAAAGGAAACTCCAATAAACACTGAAGAAATAAAAGAAAAATACAGTTTAAACTGAGAAGAACTGAATATGCTCTAGGGAAGCCACTAGTTATAAGAACCAAGTATCACTTGCAGAAATAATGACCTTAATTAAACAAATTTTAGATAAAGATGACACTGTTTAGGGGAAAAAATAGAAACTGAAACCTCAGTCAAAAGTAACAGTGCTAATATTGAGTTTCTCTGAATACAATGTAGAGGGTCCTAACAGACCTAAGAATACCTGGAAAACACATTAAAACCTCAGGGGGAGAATTTTAGACTTCTAGAATATACTCAGAAGTAGGTAACAGACAAAGCAGCATATTTAACTTTTTGTTTTTGATTTTTCCACGTTCAGACTTAACAGTAATCTTTTTAGTATGATTAAACATTTGATGAGCTAAGGAGCTCTGGTGGTGTAGTGGATAAGGCATTTGGCCGCTAACCAGAAGGTCAGTGGTTCAAACCCACCAGCTGCTCTGTGGAAGGAAGATTAGACGATCTACTTCTGTAAAGATTTACAGCCTTGGAAGCCCAGCAGAGGTTGCTATGAGTCGGAATCAACTCAATGTTAGTGAGTTTGTTTTTTTTCGAGTAAACATTTGGTGAACACTTTTTAAGGGAGATTATGTATCATTTTGCATGACTTGACATATTCTCTTGAGTAGCAATTACCAGACAGCACTCTTTAGAATTTATAAAATCAGTGTTGGATCACCCAATAAGCAAGGAAAGCATGGGCTTACTTTTGGTGCTTTCTTACTAATCTGTAGTGAACAATTGCACTTTTTTTTTTTTTTTTTTAACCATATCAAAAATTCTACTTCTAGATATGGCTGGCATTTCTTTCTCTCTCAAACCCATAGTACCTTTCTACAGAATCAAAGCCTCTCCTCAAATTTACAACCCCTGACAGGGATAGAGTACTCAGTAAGCAAGGTAAGCACTGGCTTACTTGTGTTTACTTACTAATCTGGACTCAAGCATAGCAAGGATTGTGAGGGTGAAGGAGGACTGGGCACTGTTTCATTCTGTTGTACACAGGGTGGCTATTAGTTAAGGCTGACTTGATGGTACCTAACAACAGTAACAGGTTTTTCTTGGGGAAAAAAAAAATTAAGTGAAAGTTGGTTTTCTTCACCTTCTACTTCCCTGTCCTTCCTAGGAATTATGATTGGACTCTTTATGTGGCTACATGAACATTAATTCATTCATATTCAATGAGCATCTGTGATGTACTAGATACTGTGCTAAATCCTGAGGAGGCAAGGTGAATAAGATGTGGTCCTTACTCTGAGAAGCTGACAACATAGTGAGAAAGACAGACATGTGTCTAAGCAATTAAAATGCAATGTAATAATATAGTGATAGAGAATAGTTCTGAAGTTGCCAACAGTTAGGGTTGGGAAGAGTAGAGGACTATAAAAGGAAAGACCAGGGAGTTTCCTGGAGTGATGAACTGTTTGCATACTGATTGTGGTGGTAGTTACCCAAGAGTTAAAATTAAAAAGTTACACAAGAGTTAAAATTCATAGACTAGTAAACTAATATAAGAAAAAGGTCATTTTTACTGTATGAAAACTTACAATAACAATTGAAAGATACCTATCAACAAGAGAATAGATAAATAAATGATGGCATTTTCACATAATGAAATATTTCTGAGCAATAAAAAAGGGATATACTATTAATACAAGCAACAACACAGAAGAATCTCAAAAGCATTACTGAGTGAAAGAAGCAGGACACAATAAGTACATTCTGTATGATTCTATTTATATGATCTTCTAGAACAGGCAACAATAAGAAATGGTGATCTATGACCAGTCTATCAATTTATTGTTCTGTGGTGGCTTTTGTGTTGCTATGTTGCTGGGAGCTGTGAGGTCACCCATGGTGGGCCAGTTTTAGTGGAGCTTTCAGAAAGATCAACTAGGAAGAAAGGCCTGGCATTCTACTTCTGAAAATCAGTCAATGAAAACCTTATGGATCACAATAGAACACTGTCCAAAATAGTGGTAGAAGATGAGCTCCCTAGATTGGAAGCCACTCAAAATACACAGTGGCCGCAACAATGGACTCAAGCACATCAAGGATTCTGAAGCTAGTGCAGGACCAGGCAACCTTTCATTCTCTTACACATAAGGTCACCATGAGTTGGAGCTGACTTGACAGCAACTAACAACAATAACAAGGAATAATGAAAGATAAAAGGTCAGTGGTTGTTTCTATGTGTGTGTGTGTCCATTTGTGTGTGTGTAGTGGGGGACTGACTGGAAGCATCCTTAGGGAACTTTTGAGTGTGATGGAAATGCTCTATAATGGCATCATTAGTCAAAACTGATTGAACACTACATCAGATTAGTCAAAACTGATTGAACACTAAGATCAGACTGTTTCAAGAAATGTAAATCATACCTCAATAAAAATACAGCTACTCCTTGCTTATCAACTATCTTGTTACCTGACATTTGGTATTTAGAACAACTTTAAAAAAAATTCCCAGGCAGCACCTCCAATGGTCCAGGCCCTACATGAGGTAACAGCTAGGTCTTTCATTCTCTGTGGGCCATTCCAAATGATATGCTGGAAGCCTCGGCAACAACTGGGGCATATAAGGGACATTGGCTGAATGGCTGGGGGAGAACTTCTCCCATTTGTCTGTGAAGTCTTGATCTGACCACAGAAGGTAAGGGCAACAGCAGGTAGATGCCAGGTTGAGGGCAGGCAGAGGGAGGCCAAGCAAGGGCCCAAAAGGGATGGGGATATCAGTGGAAGGGAGGTGTTAACAGGGGGAGAGGGAAGAGGGCTGTGCGGGGTTGCAGGGGCCGGATGGACAAAGGATGAGTAGATGCAGGAATATCAAAGATCACAAGGCAGGCAGTGGGAGGTGGCAGGTGGAGGACAAGTCAGGCAGGAGGCAGTGGGCAACACTGAACTACCATCACCACCAATCCCAACCCCTATGGCCTCTGCAGTGAAGGTGGAACTCTGTCATGCCTAGCCCCACTAGGGGCGCCCAATGGGTAGTGAGCTGATGGGGGCTGGCGGAGGGCACTGGTGTAATCCTGACTCTTACATAATGCTGGATTTCACATAATGACCTGGCCTTTGGACCCTAACCTAGTAGATAAGTAAGGAGTGGGTATATGCATTTAATTGTCTTGGCTTGCTTTTCACAGTACAGAATTTCTAATGATGTTCAAAGGTGTAAACAACATTAATAACCTCTCTACCATATGCTATACTTTTTAAAAAAGATAAAATTTCATTTGATTTCTTAATTAAAGAAAGACAATGTCCAATAATAAATCTTATGTTGTTGTTGTTAAGTGCCGTCGAGTTGTTTCCGACTCATAGTGACCCCATGCACAGCAGAACGAAACATTGCCCAACCTGCGCCAGCCCCACAATCCCTGCTATACTTGAGCCCATCATTGCAGCCACCGTATCAATCCATCTCGTTGAAGGCCTCTCCCTCTTTCATC
>NW_006921730.1:5675425-5683182 GCF_000298275.1 Orycteropus afer afer
TCGTCAACCCTCTACCCTACCAAGCATGACATCCTTCTCCAGGGAATGGTCCCTTCTGACAACATGACCAAAGTAGGTGAGACGAAGTCTGGCCATTCTCACTTCCAAGGAGCATTTTGGGTGTACTTCCTCCAGGACAGATCTGTTAGTTTTTTTAGCAGTCCATGGTACTTTTAGCATTCTTCACCAGCACCACAACTCAAAAGCATCAACTCTTCCTTGGTCTTCCTTATTCATTGTCCAGCTCTCACATGCATACCAGGCAATTGAAATATCATGGCTGTGTCAGGTGCATCTTAGTCCTCAAGGAGACATCCTTGCTCCTCAGCACTTGAAACAGTTCCTTTGCGGTTGACCTTCCCAGTGCTACACGTCATCTAATGTCTTGACTGCTGCTTCCATTGGCATCAGTGTAAAGACAGGAAAAGGAAGAGTGTTCCAGGACAACACATGCAAAATTGCAGACATGAGAAGAGACAGGGGAAGTCCTTTATCCAGATGCACAATGGGGGTGCTGTGGGAAAATAAGCTTTAAAGGAGGGCTGGCTTTAGTTGTAAAGGTCACCCCCCTCCCTACATGTCTACATGGACAGTGTAACTCTCATTATCATCTCCACTTTTCAGAATCAAGGTGTGGCAAGGTGCAAAGCCCTGTCCAGGTCCCTCGGTGGTGATGCAGAGGGCAAGGCCTCTCACACAAGTAGGCTGGGCTCTCACTCTTGCCTCGGATGTTGCACTGCCCCCTATTTGCCACACAAGGGCATCTGGGCTTGGTCACGAGACTGGACCTATGGGAGGCTTTTACCTGACTAGAATCTGCTTTAAGAAGATAACAGGCCTCTGACAAGAGTGGATTGATCAGATAGGTTGTGGTTCTCAGTCTTTTATTCTACCTCAACTCATGTGAGAGCTGAACGATTTGTAACAAGCTCGTTAGTAATAGTGATGATGCAGCATCACCAACAGCTGTCCCTATGCTCTCCTTGTTCCTCAAAAACCTCCTTGAGAAAGTCTAATTTTGGGATTGGGTTGGCAATGAGATGATGGTCCTATAAGTTTCTAAGTAGGAGATGGGATACTCTTGATTGACTTGGGTAGTGAGCTTTGTCAGGCTTGGAGGTTTCAGAGCCATCCTGAAATGTTCTGTGGTGCTCTAAGATCAAGGCTCTGTGCTGGAGGGAACCATATGCAGGCTCGCAGAGGGCCTGGGCCCTCTCAGAACAGAAGCATTTAGTCTAGGGAAGCTCTTTCTTCTGGATAGAGATGAGGATTATGTCCAGACACTCCTTAATAATTATAACACAAGTCAAAACGCACACCTACTTCCTTTAATTATTTAACAGCTTTGAACAAGGCCTTCAGAGGTGATTCTGGCTTTTACATCTTTTCTTCAGTATACGAAAGAAGTCACTATACTGTGCTTTAAAGAACATGAAAAGTACACCATATTTTATTTACAGTAATCAAAGCAAGTGAGACCTCAGTGAATTCACCAGTTCCTGAACCAGGTCCAGGATTCAAGGAGATGGCTTCCACACTTGCCACAGAGGAAAAGACAAAAACCCACTCACCATAGGTGGACACAGGAATAAATAGATCTTCAGAGATGTATTATTTATTTTTTGTAAATTGTTTTAACTTAGTGGTTAGTGGCAAATATTAACATGATCCTTTACATCATAAGTTCCTTATGATGACTATTTTTAATATAGAAAAGCATTATTCCTGAGTCCCATTTTCTATGTTTTACATCTTGCTGCATTTAGGCCCTAGGGCTAGGGTTTATTTATACTGGCTATTTTATACTTTCCTCATGCAGCTCTCCAGTTTCCCTTACTTGTATGCCAAAGAACAGACAGAGAATTTTTCCTCTTTATAATTTATATATGCAGAAAATACATCCAAGTCAGGATGCCCCTTTCATCCACAGGAAGAGTCTGGGACCACCTGACTCATCAACACGACGAGCTCAGAAATAGAAAAAACTAGGGAGTGGAAACTTCTAAGGCAGCACAGTGCTAAGGTGCCATGTCATATGAAATTCACCCTCTGTGGTCAGCGATTAGAGTCAGGTTACAGCCCAAACAGAATTCTGCCTGCTAATTACTTGACCCATTACACCGCTGAGAGAGATGACTTCCAGGGGTGGGTTTGGGGGCAGATGGAAGACAGCAGATAGCCAGGGAAATAGCAACTCTTTTCTTTCACAATTAGACGTGATGATTATTTCCTGCCTTTCTAGGTGAGGGATCAGATGTGTCCTGTCCTTCCAGGAAAGCAAGGTAGCTGAGATCACAGGGATCTTTAGCAAAGGGAAAAAGAGGACTTAAAAAATTAACCAAGTTATATTCTGGAGGAAAAGCACTGAAGTGAGATAATAACAAAACCACCTTGAATAGGGGAAAGAGTAAGAAGCCAGGGTGTGAATGGATGACTGGAGTGGTGTAGTGAATACATACCAGGAACCTGCTATATCCTTAGGGACAGTTATCTGGACATGCTTTTAACCTGATGAGAACTTACATCTATCAAAGGCAGCATAAAAAAAGAAAACCAAACCCATGGCTGTCTAGTTGATTCCAACTCATGGTGACTCCATATTTGCAGAGTAGAACCATTCCATAAGGTGCTCAAGATTGCCAGTCCTTTTTTCTGAGGCACCTATGGGTTTGTTCGGACTGTCAAACTTTTGGTTAGTAGTTGAACGCTAAACTGTACCACATCAAACCAAACCATTGCCACTGAGTCGAACCTTGTAGGTAATAGTTAAAAACAAGATAGGTAGATATTTTGACTCCTGAAGCTTGTTGTTGTATGCCATCAAGTCAATTTCAACTCAGAGCTACCGCATGTGATGAGCAGAACTGCCTCTTAGGGTTTGCTAGGCTGTAATCTTTATGGAAGCAGATCTCCAGGTCTTCTCCCTTCGAGCCTCTGAGTGAGCTCAAACCTTCAACCTTTTGATTAGTAGCCAAATGCCTAACATTATGCTGCTGTGGCTCCTTTCTGAAGGTTTACTGTCTCCCAATAAAGAGATTAGAGCAGTGATAAGAAACAACAGCAATTGCCCGATGGAGATGTTGGAATGATAACCAAAACCAAACCAAACCCACTGCCATTGAATTGATCCGACTCAGAGCGACCCCTCCTTGGGTTTCCAAGGTGGTATCACTACAGAAGTAGATTGCCCAACCTTCTTTCTGAGGAGTAGCTGGTGGGTTTGAATCGCCCAGCCTTCTGGTTAGCAGTCAAGTGCCTTAGACACTACACCACCAGAGCTCCCTTGGAATGATAAGAGAACCTCAAACAGAGAGCAAATTAGGACAATGGCCCTTATTAAAGGGCAGTGTCAAGCACTGCTGAGGGAGTTTGCAGAGAGGCAGTGCTGGGGGGTGAGGAACAGAGTGGAAACAGGTGTATCCGAAAACTGGTCCTTGACAATGTGAGACTCATATACATCCAATCAACTCATAAACCACTGCCATCAGTGAGAAAAATAACAGCAGCAGCAGCTGCCACCGTGTGTTGAATGACTGCTGTCTGTACCAGGCACTGTATCAAGGGCCTTATGCCCATTACTTCATTTTCCTACACATCCCCCAGCTGGCCCTTTGCCATTTGGGGTTGTATTTTCTGGGATGTCTCTGATGTTCAAGCAAGGCTACCAGTGCCTGATAACTATGCTGGATGGTAAGGACAGTGAGGATGGGGTGGGATTCACCCCATGATTTGTTTGCTGGGGTCCCTGAATTTCTTAAGGCAGTTGAGGTCAGGGTCACCACTCTGAGGCTCCTGCTTTCTGCCACATTTTCACTTCTGCCCCCAAATTGTGTCACAGTGACAGAAAAGAAGGGAAAGACTGATGCCTGTAGCTGAAATGTGCAGTTTAATGGCCAGAAACCAGATTTGTCACATGTAATCAAATCATCGCAGTGTTGGTGACAGAACTAAGACAGTTGAAAAAAACAGTTGCTATTCCAACTTCCAATTTTCAAGTTATTGTTGAGGCTGAAATATCTCTCACCTCAGAGTTTTTATTTCGGAAAATCTCCAAAGCACACTTTCAGCCACATTTGAGTAATTGAAACATGAAAAAAAAAAAAAAAAAAATAGCGATTATTTTCAACCACATTAAATTCTAACCAGATGCTCTTAAAAAATCTTTTTGCATATACAAAGCCCCATTAATTCTAATGGAGAGTCATTTTATTTACCCTTGAACTGTAACTACCATAGGTTGAAAATAGCCTCTTTAATAGCCATGGGAACCCACTGACACACTCCACCTCCACAAAGCAAGTAAAGAGGACTCCACGGGTCTCTCTAAGCCTGACCACTGGAGTATGTGGAATCCAAGTGAAATAAATTTAACAAAAATGTACTGACTATCTTCTATGTAGCAGAGCAAAGCTGAAGAAGAGTAGAAACCTGGCATGAATCTAACCAACCTGCAAAGTGAAATGATGTGTTAGGGCAAGGACTCTGCCTGAATGGCTCACCTGATGTTGGGCTCAACTGAAAAAAAAGTGCTTCTAGCATCTTTTCTTCTATTAGCCACAAGACAAAGAGAAAAAGTCTTCGGGCATTTAGAAGGAAATCAATGTGAAGAAAAATGAATGACAGGCTGCCTAGAGGCCATGAATTCCCAGGTTACCAGCCTTGACCCAATCCCTGATCACAGCCTAGCAGTCCCCCCGTTCAGGCAGTGCTTGAGTCCTCAGCATCCACTGTGATTCCTCTTCCCACCCTCTTGCCCCATCACTCCATTCTCCATGTGATAACCAGAAAGATCTTTTTAAAATCTTAAATAGGATCATGTAACTTTCCAGATTAAAACTCCACAGTGGTTTGCTTTTATACTTGGAACAACACCCATACACTCTACCACAAACCACAGATCCCATGACTTGGCCTTCTCTTACCCCTTCAAACTCTTATTACCCTCTTTCTTGGCCTACTACATCCAGCCACACTGACCTCCTTGGGTCCCTATAACATGTCAACACCTTTCTCACCTCAGTGGCTTTAGGCTTATTGTTCTTATACCTACACTGCTCTTCCTCATCTAGCTCCTCAGGTCTCAGCTTAATGTCAGCTCTCCAGAAGGGTTCCCTGTGATACCTAAAGTAGGCCCTACCCCACCCACTGATTTCTCTGTCATGATTTTTTTCCAAAGCACTTACCACAAGCTATAAATTATTGGATTTGTTTTATAACTTGTTTTTAGCTGATTCCTTCCTTAGACTTGAAGTGCCAAGATAGCAGAGACCAATAACATCTGCAGTTCAACGTCATCTCCCCAGTGTTCAGAATAGTGCCTAGACATAAGTGCATGTAATGAATTTTTGTTGAACGGATAAATGAATATAATTGAAAATGCCAAATGAGAAAGAAAAAAAAAAAGAGAGGCACCTTCTTTTTATTTTATTTTATATTTGTACTGCCATAAATACTACCATATTCCTATAAATCCTGGCTTTCTGTTAGAGTTTTTCATTTATTCATTTCAACTAGGACCACCCTGACTGAACTTGAGAGGCTGAGAGAATGGGGACCAAACGTATGGCTACAATTAGAAAGTTTCATAATGATTGCTTTAAAACCCCAAGTCTGGCACACAATACATTTTTTTGAATAAGGGGTCAGGGGTGGTTAGCCCTTTCTCATTTAAAGATATTAAAAAGCAGAGCTACCATTATATGTGTAGCATAGTGTTCCTTAACCTAAGAAAAATGACAAAACCTTAAAGTCAAGCATCAGACCATTAAGAATTGATAGCACAATGTAGTCCTGGGAAGTCATTGGGAAGCTGGCCTGAGGGGAAAATCCCTCGTCACCCCGCCACTTGGCCCTGATCTGGGCTGCTGTGCCATGGAGCTGCCTGGAAACACTTTGGATCCCAATGTCTAACTTCTCAGCTCTACCCAGTGGCTAAAATAATCTTAAGTCTTCAGAGTGAGCCCTGTCTGGTTCCTGAGCCAGTGAGAACTATGTCTGACAGGCCAGAAAGGAGGTCTAGAATTGTCTTATTGCCTAGGGATGCTTGCTTGGAGGGCTCAGGGTGGATCCTGGGTACTTATATACTAGAAACAATGTCAGTCTTTCTCTGATTTGCTTAGCCCTTAGGACTAGACTTTTCCTTTGGTTTCCTGAGTGTTTTTCTCTTGTAGCACTATAGCTCTGATTGAAACCTAGTTTATATGGCTGGGACTCTGCTCCCTTGAATAACTCTTGTCATTCCCCTGTTCCCCATCTGCTAGCTGCTTCTTGGGATTTGGCCAAACCCAGGCAGGTCACCTGGAATCATGGTGCAGCCACTTGCCTAGAGTCTCTCTGTAGTGCTGAAACACTCCACTTGCAATGTGGGCTACGAGAAGTTTTAACTACTCTGTAGAGAGAGGGGAGCCGTAAGAGGCAGAGGCAACTTCACTCATTCTTTGTCCCTTCCCTGACGTCACCTCTGATGTCCCAGCATCCCACATCAGTGAATATGCAGAGCAGTGACTAGTGGCCACCTTATGGCACAGAAATCACCTTGCTTAAATCTAGAGATCACTTTGGGAAGCTATGACATAAGTAGTTTCTTTAAGGTTTTATGTCAAGCACAGGATACATTAAAAAAACAAAAACAAAATTAAAAACTCAGAAAACAAAACAGAAAAATCCCCAAAAGACCCAGTTGCCATCAAGTCAATTCCAACTCCTGGTGGCCCCATGTGTGTCAGAATAGAACTGTACTCCACTGGGTTTTCAATTGCTGGTTTTCCAGAAGTAGATGACCAGCACTATCTTCTGAGGTGTCCCTAGGCAGTCTCAAACAATTTGATTAGCAGCTGAGTGCATTAATCATTTGCACTACCCAGGGACTACTATGGTATAAAAGCTGAAGTTGGGTGCACAGTTTTCATGAGTAAAACAAGAGGCTAAAATGAGATGATCTCCACGTTCCTTTGCAGGTGAAACATTCCATAACTCCAGGAAAACAACTTCTGGTTTCAGATCTCGTGGAATTCCCACTATACTTCCCTGTCTAGCACTTCCTGTCAAAATGCCCCTTATGGCTCCCCACTGTCTACAGAGTACAGTTAAAACTTCTAGTAGCAGAGATTCAAGATCCTTAACAATCTGGACCCAAATGAAGACTCCACTTTACCTGGTAAAAAGCTGGACACCACACATACTGTCCTCTAGGTGTATGAATAACTCACCATTCCTAAACCATCATGTGCTTTCCTGCCAGGGTGCTTATGCTCGCACCGTACCCTCTGCCTAAATGCTCTCCTTCTTAGGCTTCTTCCGGTAGAAGCCTGCTCCTCTTCCCCCAAGGTATCCAGTTCAAATGTTCAGCACCTCCATACCTCGTCTCCATGAAGCCTCCCTGACCTCCACCTCAGGAAGACTCAAGACCATGTCTATGCCTACAATATAATGCTCAGCATATTATATTTAGAATTTTGAAGTCTGTCTCTCACAGTAGACTATCAGTTCTTAGGGATAGGTATGGACATCATTTTATTTTGTCTTTCGAGCACTCCATAAATATTTGAAGTGAATTGAAAATTGTGTTTATGGATGTGTACACCCGTCATTTAGGCTGTCAGAAATGACAGTGACTAAGGCAAGAATTAAGATGGGGAGTTCCGGCAAGATGACAGACTAGGCAGAAGGATTGCACAGACCCTCTTCAACAAAGAAAAGGGAAACCAATTTACACAGACACAGAAGATAATCTTGGACCCCTGAGCCTTGAAGGGAAG
>NW_006921730.1:5691343-5709247 GCF_000298275.1 Orycteropus afer afer
TTGTAAATTTTGGTCAATGACATGAGACAAAGTATATGTGAACTGCTGTATGAAAAGTGAATTTACTCTGTAAATCTTCACCCAAATCAAAATAAAATTAAAAAAAAAAAAAAAAGAATTAAGATGAATAATTAAACAGGCACTTTCTTTAAAGCAAATAATATTATAATTGCAACTTTACCATATGTGGTCTATTAAGTCATGGATTTTTAGGATGTTGATGTCTGAATGATCATATTTTATCAGGTTTATTCAACTCTTAATATCATACTGATATGTTATAAATAAAGTATAATGCCTCTCTTTCTTTTTGAAAGATTAGTATAGATGTTAAATTGGTTTTTAAATTAATGTATATGACACAATATAATATATATAACACAACATTTGCCAATTCAACATTTTCCATGTATACAATTCAATGAACAAGCACTGCTTTATAAGAAGTGCAATTAATAAAGAAAATAAGATGAGAACGAAATAACATTTTTAAAGAGAAGAAGGTCTGAGAAGGGAGAAAGACTTCTAACTCATGTATTTTCCTGTTTATTAAGAAATTTTCAGACAAGGCAAAAACATTGATTGGATTTGAGATGTTGCTGGAATCATTCCTTCTCTCTTTTATTTCCTCTAATTTTCAACAACCAGTGCCCATTGGGAAACATGATATGGATGGAAAAGTGAAGAGAGCTATGCAGTGATATATCAAGAAGGATATTGAGTGGTGATAGCTATGCCAAGAGAAAACATTACATAATGACATCAAAATAGGACACTTGAGGAATGTCTTAGAGCTAAAACAGCTGTCACCTGGTATTTTGGCCTTCTTGAAGTATATGAAGAAATAGGCCCTGGAAATTGGAGAGCAGAGCTTGTTGGCAACAACAAGATTCAGAGGTCAAGAACGTATTTTCCACATCTTTTTCCTCTTTTTTAAAGTTAACCTCTTAGGATCATTGTTAACTTTACAAGAAAGTGAAGCCCCAAAACATGTGAGATTCCAAAACATGCCCACAGGTAGGTTTCAAAGGAGGAGAGGTGCCCTTCATTATATCCGCTTTTCCTAAACAGACTTGTTTACTTGGAGTTACTTTTTGTGGTGTGTGTCGTGCTCCCTCTTACTGTATGTTGCATTTCTCTTCACCTCTGTTCACAGGTGTCTACTGTCTAGTTAGTAATTCATCCTGTCTTTCCCTCTCATACCTAGTAATCATCAAAGAATGTTTCTTTCTGTGGCAAAATATTTTCTTAACTTTTCATAATAGTGGTCTCACACAATATTTATCCTTTCGTGATTGACATGTCATTCAGCATAATGACATGGTTTATCCATATTATGAAGTGTTTCACAGATTCTTCATTATACTTTAATACCGTATAGTATTCCATTGTATTATGTACCATAGTTGTTTACCCATTCATCCGATGATATACAGATGATACATAGACACACAGACAAATGGAACAGAATTAAGAATCCAGATGTAAATCCATCTACCTATGGAAAGCTGACCTTTGACAAAGTCCATTAATCGGGGAAGAGTCTCCTTAACAAATAGTGCTGACAAAACTCAATATCCATTTGCAGAAAAAAGAAACAGGATCCATACGTCACACAATATATAAAAACTAACTCAAGATAGATCAAAGACCTGAATGTAAAACCTGAAACTATAAAGATCATCAAAGGAAAAAACAGGGTAAGACTTAGGGGTTCTAATATACAGCATAAATAGTCTATCAAACATAACTAAAAATGCACAAACAACAGAAGATAACCTGGATGATGGGCCCTCCTAAAAATTAAACACTTATGTGCATCAAAAGACTTTTCCAAAGGAGTGTAAAGAGAATCTACAGAATGGGAAAATAATTTTGGCAATCACACATTTACAAGGGATTAATGTCTAAAATTTATAGAAAACATCTATACCTCAACAACAAAAAGACAAACAATCCAATTAAAAAATGGCCAGAGGACATGAATAGACACTTTACCGAAGAAGACATATAAGCACCCAACAAACGCAAGAAGAAATGCTTGCAACCATAAGCCATTAAAGAGATGCAAATCAATACAACAATGGGATACCATCTCACCTCAGTATTAACAGCAAAGTTAAAAAAAAAAAAAAAAAGTAAAAAACAAGTGCTGGTGAAGGTGTGGCGGGACTGAAACCCCCATACACTGCTGGTGGGACTGTAAAATGGTACAACCACTGTGGAAATGGTATGGTGCTTCCTTAAAAAGTTGGGAATAGAAATATCATTTGAACCAGCAATCCCACTACTAGGTATATATCCTAGAGAAATAAGTGCCTGACATGAACAGAGATTTGCATACCCATGTTCATGGCACATTATTCACTTCAGCAAAAACATGGAAACAACCTAAGTGCCCACCATCAGATGAATGAAGTTACTTTTCTATTTTGTGCATTGTCCAGGTCTTTTATTTCTACAGATAGGTCATTAATCCCCCTCCTCAGGAGAGAATTATGTTTGAAATTCAAATTCATCACTTTTGCAGCTGGCAACAATGTCTTAGGAAAAAGTTTAAAATGCTAGAATTGAAAAATTACCAATAGGGTTAAATATGTGTGCTTTTCTTATTTCTTGATCCTCCAGCTAACTGAAATGCTGTTCTAAGGCTGCTTTACTATACTCTTGCTTCTCCTATCTTTTACTCACTTGGTCAAAGAAGTTGTGTATCTTCATTCATTCCATATGTCACTTACTAAGAATCTACTGTGTGCTAGAGGCTAGGGCTGTAGTGTTGTAAGGAGTGTTCTCTGCCCTCCAGGAACAATCAGTCTAATGGTGGAGAGACAAGTCTGCTGGTGACAGCGATAACATGGAGTAGAAGGTAAGGTGGGGCTAAGCACTGGGTGCCTTGGCCACATAGTCCTTTTGGGGTGGTGGTAATGGTAGAAATAAGGGGATATGGTAGTATCTGAATCAAGAAAAGAGAGGTACACTTGGGAACACTGTCTCTGATGTCCTGTGATCCAGCTGTGCTCCTGAGAGCCCCACATTCCTTTTGAAAATTCATAAAAACAAACAAAATGGACAAAGTTGTTTTAACCACACCATGTTTTCAAGCACTAGCACTATATATCTCTCTCAACACCTTGCAGACAGCTGCAGTAATAACTGTTAGTATGAGTCTAGCAAAATGATAGGGTTATGCTTCCCTGGATCACTTTTAAGTCATTAAATCACAAATTCACAGAATGTTAGTGCTAAAATGGTACTAAAATATCACCTCTTTCAGTGTAAAACATTCACAGGGGAGGAAAGTGAAGCTTGGACCCTGAAAAAACAACCAGAAAAGATTAGGAATATTTTTTCTTGATATTTCCTTTCTTTACTTGGCTATATGGTTACCCATGAATAGGTGGGGCTACAGACACCTTTAGACAATCTTTTCTGCTTAGGTACACAGAGACATCCTTTCAGTTATATGTTTGGCAAGGGACCTATACTATTGCTCCATTTCCACCCTGTGCAGATAGCCACTTTTAGTAGATACTAATAGACTGTCTTGGGTTCAATTTTTAAAGTTTAATTAATGGGCTCATTAATATCATTTCCATGTTGTTGTGTGCCGTTGAGTTGGACCCGACTCATAGTGACCCCTCTTTGGGTTTTCGAGGCAGTAACACTACAGAAGTAGATTGCCCCATTTTCCTTCCGAGGAGTGGCTGGTTGGTTTGAACTGCCAGCCTTCTGGTTAGCAGTCAAGTGCCTTTAGGCACTACGCTACCAGAGTTTCCACTTCCATAGATCCAAGGATGCTCTCCTTGAGATGAAACTTGATAATTAAATTTTAGGATTATACATAAGCAGAGACAATTATGTTAGTACTTAAATAGAGACCCACTGGAGACTGCAAGTGGGTAACTAAGAACTTTAAAACCTTAAATGGCTACTGTTTCATTAAGTTATTTATATTTCAAAAGTGTATGTTACCAAGATAATTCTAAAGGAAAAGTTGGAAGACTATCCTTTAACTATTTTAAAGCTGACTGCTCAGAAGGGAAATGGTCTGAATT
Source organism: Orycteropus afer afer (assembly GCF_000298275.1). NCBI lineage: Eukaryota > Metazoa > Chordata > Mammalia > Tubulidentata > Orycteropodidae > Orycteropus > Orycteropus afer. Next base: position 5,695,399 of record NW_006921730.1, read on the forward strand.
AGGCCAATTATGGTCTCAGCATTTCTTACATAAGTCACTGTGGAAAGGGAAAAGTTTGATATGTAAAACTTATTTTCTAAATTATTAGAAATTATTACACAACACTACAGTGCCACTGTCTAATAGATATATAATCTAAGCCATAGATGTACTGTTAAATTTTCTTGTAGCCACATTAAAAAATAAAAATTAATGCTAAAAAATAATTTTTATGTATTCTGTTCAACCCAATATATCCCAAACATTCCAACATGTAATAACATAAATTTGTTAATATTTTACATTCTTTTTTTTTGTAATAAGTCTTTGAAACCCAGTATATATTTCACAATTACAGCATATCTCAATTCAGATTAGTCACATCTCATGGATAGTACAGTTCTTTAGGAGAATTTCATTCAAGATTTTGTAAATCATGATTTCTTCTGGAATCCACCATGATGGATATCTATGGAGTTCAGGTGTTTAGAACTAGGGCTGTGGAGTCAGACCCTAATTCATATCTCAGGTTTCCTACTAGTTAGACTGGTTTGGAAAATTTATTAATCTCTCAAAGCCTCAGGTTTCTCATCTGTGAAGTAGGAAAAAACACTATTCCTTCCATGACTATATGAATTAAAATTAAATAACATAAATAAAGTGCTTAGCATGGTGCTGTGACATAGTGTGAATTAATAAATAATCATGACAATAAAACCTACTACCTTATACATTCACAAGGGCAAGGACCATGCTTGCCTTTCACAATGTATCTGACATAAAATGACACCCAATTAATTATAGGAATAAATAATCACTTTTCCTTCAGCCACTATAAACTTTAACTTATTTCTATGACATCTTCAAAGAGGTAGCATGGTGATTTCGAGTACTTGTTTCATCATGAAGATTTAAAAGCCTCATAATGTAAGAACAGCACAGGACTCTCATCTTCTTCCTTTTCCTTTCCTTAGTAGTGCTGGTGGCATAGTGCCTAAGGCATTGGACTGCTAACCAGAAGGCTGGGGTTCAAACTCATCAACCACTCCTTGGAAGGAAAGTTGGGCAATCTACTTCCGTAATGGTACCACCTCGGAAACCCAAGGAGGGGTTGCTATGAGTTGGGTCCAACTCAACGGCAGTGCATTTGGTTCGGTTTTTTGGTTTTCCTTTCCTTGAGGGATCAGGAGTGATGGGGCCAAGAAGACTGTAAGACCAAGGAGGCAGCCAGCAAGGTTGAAAGATTGGTTATACATAAGGGCAATAAGCAAATAATAGTTTGAGGATAACAGAGACCAGGTTATCATCACTGTTGGGGAAGGAAATCGCAAATATGGAAAGGGGAAAAGTTAGAATGACCCCTAAGGTGCTGAACTGGAACTGGAGCTATTGGTATGAACTCATGGTATTTAAGATAGATAAACAGAGGAAGGCCGGTTGGTAGAGCATGAGACTCTTAATCTCAGGGTTGTGGGCTCGTGTTTTAGGGAGCTCTGGTAGCATAGTGCCTAAGGTACGTGACTGCTAACCAGAAGGCTGGCGGTTCAAACCCACCAGCCACTCCTCAGAAGGAAGGTTGGGCAATCCTACTTCCGTAGTGATACTGCCTCGGAAACCCAAGGAGGGGTCGCTATGAGTCGGGCTGACTCGATGGCAAATAACAACAACAACAACAAACAGAGGAAAAGAGGGAGGGAGGGGAGAAAGGGAGGGAGGAAGAAAAAAGACAGAAACAGAGAAAGAGAGAGAGTTAGATATAGCTCTTTCACACTGTGTCTGCCTGTCTATTTCCTAGGCTGTTGTCAAATAAAAAACAAAAACAAAAAGACAAACAAACCCAACCCACTGCCATCAAGTGGATTCTGACTCACAGTGACCCTCACTGGGTTTCTGAGGTGGTAAATCTTTGCAGAAGTAGATGGTCCATCATCCTTCTACAGAGTGGCTGGTCGGTTTGAACCGCCAATCATCTGATTAGCAGTCAAATGCCTGTGCTAAATGCACTGTGCTAAAACAATGAGCACAACCAGAGTCCAGATCATGTTTCTAAATATGATTTCCATAATGGACCCAGATTTCCTTGAAGATGTTGGCTGATTCCAGGTCTGGGATAGAGAAAGTACAGGATGCTATGGAATATTTTCTTGTGCCAAGAGTAAGAAAGTACTCAAAAAAAAAAAAAAAAAAAAAAAAAAGATGGGACTTTGTCAGCAGGACAAAGAAGCCAGCTTGAAGAAACTTCCACTGACCAAATCTGAGATCATTTGAATATCAGAGGAAATACTGGTATCAGTGGATTATAACCCAGTGAATAAAATAGGAGTACCTGAGATTATATTAATATAAGAATACAGAATAAATAAATAAATGGAGAAGAAGGAATGCCTCCTTATAGTAGAAAGTTTGTTTAGGAGCAAAATATTTACATAATCTCAAAGTATCGCCTCACAAAAATATTTATTAATTGTAAAGGAAAAATTAACTTTTCAGTGGAGGGATCAGGCCGACTTTAACCCAACAACAAATAATCCAAGTTAACATCATCACTAATGGGACAAATCCATTCATGTGTCTCTTCATATGATTACCTAAGAAACATGCAATGTTGCTTCTGTGGTATTCCTGTCAAAAATGTGCAAACTCTTATCTAGTCATGAGGAAACATCACAATAAACTGAGGACATTCCTCAAAATGTACTCTTCAAAGATGTCAAGATCACAAGAGGTAAGGAAAGTCTGAAGAACGGTTTCATAGTGAAGGAGGCTGAAGACATGAAATTGAATACAACACATGATCCTGGATTAAAAGTGAGAACAATTTTGTTTCATATAAAGGATATTATTGAGACACCTGGTGAAAATTTGAATGAGGTCTATGGATGAGAGGGTAATTTTGTACTGATGTTAATTTACTGAATTTGATTGTTATAATGTGGTTATGTAGAAAAGTATACTTGTCTTTTAGGTTAATCACACCGATGCATACATATTGATTCAGAGAAAAATACACACACACACAAAGGAGAGAGAGAAAGAGAAGGAAGGGGGAGAGACAGATAGAGAGGGACAGAGAGATTATAAAGCAAAGGTAGTAAAATGTTAAACATTGGAGAACTTGGGTGAAGAGTATATGGGAATTCTTTATTATTCTCACATCTTTTCTGTAAGTTCAACATTATTTCAACTTAAAAATAAAGAGCATTAGGTTTGGAATGAATAAGATCCAATTTTGAATCCCTAGTTGGATATTTATCATCTGAGAGAATCAGGGGGAAGTTATTTAATAACTTTAAGCTTTATTTTTTCATGTGCTCACCAGAAATAAGACTAACTTAAAAGAATGCTGTGTGGACTAAAAAAAATAATGTAGACATTGAAAGGAGTCCCTGGGTCTTTAACACACTTGGTGGCTAACTGAAAGGTTGGAAATTTGAGTCCATTAGAGGTGCCTCTAATCAGAAGAGATCTGTCCCAGGAGAAGGATATCATGCTTGGTAAAGTAGAGGGTCAACAAAAAAAGGGAAGACCCTCAACAAGATGGAGTGACACAGTGGCTGTAAGGATGGGCTCAAGCATAGCAAAGATTGTGAGGATGGCATGATGGGTCAGTGTTTTGCTCTGTTGTACATAGGGTCGTTAAGAGTCAGAACCATCTTGACAACACCTACAACAACAGAGGTGCCTCAGAAAAGCCTGGTGATCTATATCTCAAAAATCAGTCATTGAAAACCCTATGGAGCACAGTTCTATTCTGACACACATGGGGTTCCCATGAGTGAAAATTGACTCGATGACAACTGGTTTTTTAATACGCTGAGAATCTGGTAGGTGATGGGTTTGTCTAATAGAGGACCTGCTACATAACTGGTACCACGATACATACTTGTTGAATAAATGAATAAACTCTTCCCTTTAAACTGAACAAGTGATGCCACTTAAAGAAAATCAGATTTGTGAAATGTTAGCAATCTAAGGGGTGAGATTTACTTTAATTCCTGAATAACATAACAACAAAAGTCTGGAATAATAATAGTAGTACCACTGTACATTTGTATGTTGGTGTAGAGTTTCTTCAGCACTTTGTACTTAAGTCTCATGTGACACTGAATGGAGCAGACAGGGAAGTATTCAAGTTAAAGTTCAACACAGCGTTAATAATAGCACATCTCTACAGTGCCTTGGGTTATGGTTGTCAAAGAAGAGGTCATGCCCTTGTTACTTAAATCTGAAACAACGGTTGCATCAGTTCATGGCTACAAGGTATAAAGTGAGGTGCAACTTAATGTCCGTGCGGGCATCTGTTCTTAAAATGCTGGTGCTGCTGTTTGTGGTTCACAGTGCATTTGGGACAGCAACAACACAGAGAAGAGAGCCCAGGTTGGGTCGGGGAGGCTTCTACTCTCAGCCAAGATGTGCACATGTATCTGAAATTACCCCAAGAGAGTGTTTCAGAGCTGCCTGCCAAAGAGTGTTGTCTTCTAATCTGGAGAACAGCTGCTGGGCACAGGCAAGCAAACACACACCGACACACTCACATATAGGCATATACTTGCAGAACTATACCTGACTCTACTTGTCTGCTCTGGTCAGATGGCTCCTTGGTTTTGGGCCACCTCATCCTGTAGCCCAGTCCAGTCAGAATCTTTCTCCTGTGGAGACTGGCAAGCTGTGGAGTGAGAGTTTCGGCAAGGTCACTTGCTTTCAGAGTATGAAGGAGGCTGTCCGGAGAGGGAAGAGGGTTATATTTAGTGTTGGGGCCCAGTCTGTATTGGGCTCCCCACTGCCTATCCTTTGTGGAACTTGCAGAACTGTCATTGACCCCTCGTTGCAAACTCTCTGTGGCTTAGAAGCCCACAAAAGAAAAACTGAGAGGAGACCCAAAAAGAAAAGACGGAAAGAAAACGTTGTTTGGTCCCTGGATTCTAATCTTGGATTTTGGTGAGGCTAAGAAGAGAGAGCTACCACTTGTGATCAAGCTAAGGTCCTTGGCACAATAAGGTAAGTGTCCCTACCTTGCTGAGAAGCAGGTCTGGGGTGAGTCTATGTTATTGAACAGCTTGGCATTGCCAACACTGCTCAGCAGGAGAAGAATCTTCTGGATATTAAATGAGGGGATGCAATTAATCTCAGGTATGATAAAAGCTTATGAATGATGATAACTTGTAAGCTAATTAGAGTAAGATCCACTAGCTATGCAGTTGGAACTATCATGACAATGGTTAAGTTTTGTAAAACTGATAGGCAAGAAAGAAAATCAAGATGAAATTTTAAATTCCCCTCCTCGCAAGGATAAAACAAATGATTAAAGATTAAAAAATAGTTTTGGGCAAATGACTTTTCATGTTAACAGCCTGATTTTGTAAGCAGATGTACATGATCAATATATAATTTTAAAATCATTACCATATGATGACAGTGGAGATGTATACTGGATAGCTGAATTATAGAGGAGAAATTATCTTTTCATAGAAAGATTTGTAAGAAACTAGCTTTCTAAAATAACAAATAGATTGCACTTTTTTCCCCTTATACTCTTCACATTTATTTGATAAGATCTAATAAATGGGGCCGGAGAACAGAAGCAGGATTTTGAGGTCTTGGGAGATACTGGTGGAGTAGTGCCTAAGCCATTGGACTGCTAACCAGAAGGCTGGCAGTTCAAACCCACTAGCCACTCTTCAGAAGGAAGGTTGGGCAATCTACCTCTGTAGAGATAATACCTTGGAAACCCAAGGAGGGGTCACTATGAGTTGGATCTGACTTAATGGCAGTTTTTTTTCTTTCTTTTTTTTTTTTGGTGGGAGATATTTATTGAGAGCTTGTTTTGTAACTCACCCCAAAGAAGGTGACTTGATCTCCATGGGCACATCACATCTCAGTGTAAATGGGAAATGATGCCATGGGAGGCAGAGTGCTGCCAAGTGATACCAGATAAAATTCTGCTCACTATACTTGCTCAGTGAAAGTATCATTCAATGTTTAGAGTGGCTGCAGCATTTTAAACACAGGAGTCCCATTTAACAGATACGTGTTTAGCTAAAATGATTGTGCCATATTCAGTTATTCGTTTTTCTCTTCATAACAACTGCTGACCCCCTTCTCAATATTTCCATAAGTTTCAGGAAGGTTTAGAATCCATGCACTACACATACTGCTTACCTACACTCACCATATTCCATGTGTGCATTAGATTTGCATAAAGGAGGGCAGGGTGTATGGTATTATGGGAGCAAACTCATTCAAACTATGGCAGTGTTCCACCAGCTGCAATATGCTTTTCCTATGATGACACTTTAAAACTAATCAATCTGCTATCCCTCAAAAACAAGTATTTCAAATCAGGTATTTCTCCTATAGTTATCAGTTGAAGCTATTATGAAACTCCCATCAAACTAACTAAACAGCAGCATACACTTTAAGAGCTGCTTGCTACTGGAAGCTTTTAGGGGCAGCAATAATTTTCATGGGTTATTTCTATTTGCTTGTAACGAGCATACAAGGCAATTTAGGCAAGTCTTCTCTGGTGAGAATTTTCCAAGTAATTTCCCAGAATAATGTAGAGTTTATGATAAATAATGCACAAATATTCTATGACAATTCTGGGGCATATAAAAGAATTGATTATTAAGAAAGAGAGTGTAATTTTTCTTTTTTAGAGAGTTTAAACCAAACCAAACTCACTGCTGTTGAGTTGATTCTGACTCACAGTGACCCTTCCTTGGGTTTCCGAGGTGGTATCTCCATGGAAGTAGATAGCCCAATCTTCCTTCTGAGGAGTGGCTGGTAGGCAGCCTTCCGGTTAACAGTCCAATGCCTTAGAGACTATGCACCAGAACTCCCAGCTTCTCTTAAAGTTCATGTGTAATTGTCAATTTTACTTAAACTGTTATTGAAATAAACAATTTGTTAGCTACAAATTGGCCTTTAGGTAGTAGCATTGGCATTGGAGATGGAATACTTCACTGTAGCTTCAACATGATGGTGGTTTTGATAGAGCACCACTGTAGGAGATTGACATTGCAACTTGCCAAGAGCTGGGCAAGTCCAAGGATGTGGGAAAAACGAAAGTAAAGAGCCTTGAACTCTTTTCTTCAGAACAGAGTTCACAATATTCTTTGCCTCAATCTAAAGCAAAATTTTCATTGTCACTGAAATACATGCCTCACCTCTCCAATATGTGAACATTAAAACATTAATAGTTGAATATATAAAAATATTTGAAAGAAGTGTTAGGTGCTTAGTTTTCCTTGGAAGAGAACTAGTAGCTAATGGCATTTACTATTTACGCTTCAGATACCTTTGTTTCATGATAATTAAGGGATACATTTTCTTAGCAAAGGTTTATTTTTCTTGCTCACTTGTTCATACATTCATTCATCAAATATTTTTGAGCAGCTGCTATGTGCCAGGCCCTGTGCTGGTTGCTGTGGATATAGAAGTAAACGAGGCAAACATAGTCTCCACATTTCCTGAGCGTAGGAATCCACACAGAGACACCAATTACTAGTGGTTTAAATCTGTGTATTCTACATTTTGTCTCCCATGGTAAGTATTTTCTCCCTCATTCCTGATTAAAACAAGAGTTAAGTACCAAACAGATATTTTCCTACTTTAAAAAGAGTTATTTAGAGTTTACAAGATATGAAGATAATTCTAGAGATCAACTCAGCATCACATAATAGGACTGGAGTATACATTTAGTGCATATATTTGAGCCATCTTTGAGGGATGCTGACATTTTTTCCTAAGCTACAGACATTAGACTAAGGGTTCACAGACTGATACTGTTTATTTCTTCAGAATTGGGTTAGACAGGAAGTCTGTAAGAAAGACATTAGGACACAAGTTGTATTATAGCTTCATAGTTACCTTGGGTTCAAATGTGATAGAAGTTCAAGATGTTTTCTGTCTTATTTGTGTGGCAGAGAGACAGTCTATCACTGGGGTCACATCTGAAAAAGTAGCAGTACTATGTTTCTCACCTTAGTTGAGGTTTTCAACATGAATACTCATAGCTCTGACCTATAATTTGAAGGTGGTATTATCAAAGTAGAAACTATATCCAGAAGGGAGAGTTTCAATCACTCCCCACATCCTACCCCACCCTTCCTCCTGTCCCCTTCTGGGTATTCTTCCTACAGTTCTTCCCTCTGGCTTACAAAATGAACTTAGTTGCTGAGAGAGATACACACTATTGGCTTTTCCTCTTCTTTTGAAGAAAAATAAGTAGAATATGGAAGAACTGGCCTGTTAACTGTGAAGTAACTCCTAACACCACTGTAATGAAAATAAATAAATAATAATAATAAATTCTGAGTGATAAGAATGAAAAAGAAAACATTATCATTTCATTTATGATTCTGGTGACTATATAAGATGGGAACAATATAGTATATTCACCTCTATGCCAATGGAAATGGAATTTTAAACTGCTGGTGAGTGTTACCAACCAAGAAACTGAACATTTTCTCATCAGATCAGTTCAACTATCCACCCCATCCAGATGCTGCTTCTGGTGAAAGCATAAGCAGGTCATTTGTGAAGAAGTAGTTTATCATGGGTAAGAGAGAGATCACAGGAAAAAAAATTCTCTACATAGAAAAATAGCAAGCCTGGCTAACAGAAAGCTGTATCAAGACAGGCAGAGCCGAGCATAGTAGTAATAAGTGAACAAAGGCCTTTCTGATGGATTTTGACAGTCAATGGCCATGGATTTTGGTTTAAGCTGATCTGCTGGTAATTATGATACTGAGGGTAACTATGTAGGTAACCAAGAAAGCTAGTATTGTCTATTACTAGCTATGACTAAGCAAATACACAAAACTTACTTCTTTCTTAACATTCTTTCTGCAAGATTATTTTGAATGTCTTTTAATTTTGCTATAATTCTTCACATTATCATTTCATTTATGATTCTGGTGACTATATGAGACAGGAACGATATAGTATATTCACCTCTATGCCAATGGAAATGGAATTTTAAACTGCTGGTGAGTGTTACCAACCAAGAAACTGAACATTTTCTCATCAGATCAGTTCAACTATCCACCCCATCCAGATGCTGCTTCTGGTGAAAGCATAAGCAGGTCATTTGTGAAGAAGTAGTTATCATGGGTAAGAGAGAGATCACATAACAACAACAACAACAACATAATTCTTCAGAGGCTTATGGCTGCTTTTCTCTCATGTTGGTGGCTTGGAATAGATCTCACAGGTCTCATGATGGATCTAGAGGCAATCTTTTGCCTAGACAAGTGGACTTCAGAGGAAGATAGCAACGTGGATAAAGCTAGGGCTGCTTCTTGGCTTCTCTAGAGTTGCTGGTCCTGGCCCTGATACAGAATCAGACAGCTGCCTCTAAGCCACAGTATTAAACTACTAGGTTGTGAGTAGGGACACCAACTCCTTTTCTCAGCTGCTCCTAACATCTCCACAGGAAGTTATTTTAAGAACCTTTGCATTTGATCAGGGAGCATGTGGGGTTAAGCCTTGTGTTTTTCATCTCAGTTTTAGATCCTAAGCAGGTACAGTTAGTAGTTCAAAATTTAAAAACTTACTTTGTACTTCCTCCCTATCAGTACAAACACTGAGGGAGAAAAGCATGAGATTGAAATAAAGACTTATTTTTTAAGTGAAATTAAAAGTATTTAAAACTTGATTTTAAAATAAAATCATAGCACTTTTCTTGGACAATGAATAAGGAAGACCAAAGAAGAGTTGATGCTTTTGAGTTGTGGTGCTGGCGAAGAATGCTGAAAGTACCATGGACTGCTAAAAGAACTAACAGATCTGTCCTGGAGGAAGTGCAGCCAGAATGCTCCTTGGAAGCAAGAATGGCCAGACTTCGTCTCACCTATTTTGGTCATGTTGTCAGAAGGGACCATTCCCTGGAGAAGGATGTCATGCTTGGTAGGGTGGAGGGTCGACGAAAGAGGGGGAGGCCTTCAAGGAGATGGATTGATACGGTGGCTGCGATGATGGGCTCAAGTATAGCAGGGATTGTGGGGCTGGCGCGGGATCAGGCAGTGTTTCGTTCTGCTGTGCATGGGGTCGCCATGGGTCGGAAACGACTTGACGGCACTTAACAACAACAGCACTTTTCTGTCATAATTCTTGTTTTGCAAAATTTTAGTTAAAAGTAAGCAAAGAATAAAAGCCATTTGGGTTGAGTTAGGACAATATATAAATATTTGTGCTAATGCCCATTCATCTAACTCTATATTCTATTTATGATGCTTGGAATATGGCAGAGAAGGACATCATTGTATATAAGCAACAATTGGGATTGTCTGACAATACCAAACTGTGATTTATCACTTGAATTTTGACAATTAGAGAAAGTCACCAGACTCCTTGAAGATATATGGAGCTGAAGCAAAAGCAAAACCAACAAAATCATTTCTTTTAAAGATGTTTCAAACCAAATATTTGTAAGTTCCTCTAAAATTTAGGCCTTCCCAGGACTGTTGAATCTTTGCCTCCAATAGTCCAACACACACCCTTGCATCCGAACCAGAGTTGTCTATTCTTCCAGTTTGTAATGTTTAGGAGATTCAACCAGCCAAGGGTACTGGAATCTGCTGCTTGGACCCAACTCTGGAGAAGCAAAGCAGGCAGGGTAGTCAAACTAAGGATTGCAAGGGACTAACAGATTTCCCAGGATATGGACTTTCAGTGACAAAATCAGGATTCTCCGTATCAGAGGGTGGGGTGGGGTGAATCACAAACTAGAAATGATCAAGACAAAGAATTTATTGCTGTACAGGAGTGCAGAATGAGAACCCAGGTATCCTAACTCCCAACCCAGTGTACCGCACACATGGCAGGTTCCCTGTTTAGTGAGATAAGGATGGTTAAGGAGGGGTTTGGTTACAAGAGTCATCTATTTACAGAACTTTACCCTTCTTAACACAAGGGAGACAATAGCAAAGTGTCATCCTGAAGCTTAGGAAGAATGAACTGGCCGAGCTCCCACTGAAGATAATCAAATCCAAGACTCCAGTACCAAAAAAAAACCCCACCAAACCCAGTGCCATCCAGTCAATTCCAACTCACAGTGACCTTCGCTGGGTTTCCAAGGCTGTAAATCTTTATAGAAGTAGACCAACTCATCTTCCTCCCACAGAAGGGCTGGTGGATTTAAACTGCTAACCTTCTGGTTAGCAGTCAAATGCCTTATACACTGAGCCAGCAGAGCTCCTATAAACCAAAACCAAACTCATTCCCATTGAGTCAGGTCCCACTCATAGCGACCCCCATTAGGTTTCCTGAGGGGTAAATCTTTACGGAAGTAGATTGCTGCACCTTCCTTCCATGAAGAGGCTGGTGGGTTGGAACCGCCAGCCTTCTGGTTAGCAGTCAAATGCCTTAGGCACCATGCCACCAGAGCTCCTTCCAGAGCTCCTATAAAGGTATTCAATTATTTTTATTTTCATTTAAAACTTTAACAAGGGCAAGATGTGCATTTTGACCAATCCAAAGTACTAATGTTGGTGGGAGGTTGGGGATGGACAGGGCATAAAACTGAGCTGTGCAAGTGAAGAAGGGCAACTTTGTTGGTATAGAGAAGATGGACTTATTTTCTCTTTTTGGTGTGTGTGTGGGGTGGCGGCATGGGACAGAAATGGGAGTATGGAGTGTGTGATCCTGTAGTTCCAGTCTTCCAGTTTCTATAGCTACCTGTTAATGGTTTTGTTTAATTTATCTTGGGTTTGGCTCTACTTCAGATGACATCTAATCTTTCCTTTTCAAACAAGAGCAAACCTAGCCAGCAATATTTTGAAGGGTGGGAATGCGGCAGAGAAGTTACTAAGGACTACATCCTGTATTTGGGGTTAATGAAGGAAATATTTGTGGGTACAAATGGCTGTCCCTATTCTCATCTCAATGATTCTTGAGTTTGATGATTTCTAATCTAATCCAACAGCTAACTAATGCATCACTAACCTTATGATGTTAAGTAACTATGTTTACAGTAGCTTCATTCCAAATTGCCAAAACCTGTAAACAATGCAAATACCCTTCATCTATTGAGTGGGTAAGCAAACTGCAGTACATCCATACAATGAACTAATATTCAGTGATACCAATGACACACATATGAACCTCAAATGAATCATGCTAAATGAGAGAGCTCAGCCTAAAGAAGCTATATACTGAATGAGTCTGTATGACATTCTGGAAAATGCAAAACTATAGTGCCAAGAAAGACATCAGTGGTTACCAGTGGCTTATGGTTTGGCTACAAAGGGACATGAAGGAACATGATGGAACTGTCTTGATTGTAGCAGTGGTTGCATGACTGTATGAGTTTGTAAAAAAAAACTTGCAGAATTGTACACTAGAAGGGGTGAATTTTATTGTATGTAAACTACACCCAAATAATAATAATAATAATAATAATAAATGTTGGGTATCACCAGCTGTGTGGCTCTATACTTGAGATCTTTCATCCTACACTTCAGCCAGCTTATTCTGCTTTGGTGTCTATGTATTGAAGTCCTTGTATTAGTTTTCATTGGTAGAAAAAAAAATTAGAGAAATGTTAAAGTACTAAAGCAAACAAAGCTGGGGTGGGGTGGGGGTGGGGAGGCCTTGAAAAATGCCTGATAGCTGTCTCATTTTACAAATGAGTAACTGAAGGGTCTGGGGAAGTTCTCCCAAGGTCCAGAACTAGTTAGTGGCAGAGAAATGTGCCTTTGTTTTCTAGAGATAGTTAAAAATGATCAACCTACCCAGGAAATGTAACTCTCCAGTAATTCTTCTGCAGTACTGACTGTCAAAATTGCATTGTTTAATGAAAAAGCCATGGGGCAAAAAACTATGCAAAAACTCCAAGTAACTTTCCAAATATTATGAGAAATTGGCCAAAGGCTGCTGGCTTCTGACAATTATAAGAGAATAAGATTTGACTTTAGTAGTCAGACAGACATTACTGCATGCCTACTGTCTGTCAAAAACTATAGCCACTGCCGCTACAATTTTGCACTGTATTCAGTATGGTAGAGTATCACAAAAGAAGACAACCTAGGCCATGTTTTGAAGAGGCATATACTTTGTTCAACTGTTCATTTATTTATTTAACAAACAAATTTATGTGCCAGGCACTTTCCTGGGCCCTGCTATCCAATGATGACCTAGGAATTATAATATAGTATATTCTAAACCTCATAACAAATTATGGATAATATTGAGAAGAATGGGAATTCCACAACATTTAATTGTGCTCGCAAGGAACCGGTTGGTATATAGACCAGAAGGCTGTCGTTTGAACAGAACAAGGGAATACTGCATGGTTTAAAATCAAGAAGGGAGTGAGTGCATGGTTTAAAATCAAGAAGGGAGTGAGTCAAGGTTGTATCCTTTCACCATACTTATTCCATCTGTATGCTGAGCAAATAATCCAAGAAGCTGGGCTATATGAAGAAGAACATGGCATGAGGATTGGAGGAAGAATAATGAACAACCTGCAATATGCAGCCAACACAACTTTGCTTGCTGAAAGTGAGGGTGACTTGAAGCACTTACTGATGACGATTAAAGACTACAGTCAGCAGTATGGATTACACCTCAACATAAAGAAAATGAAAATCCCCACAACTGAGCCAATAAGCAGCATCATGATAAATGGAGAAAAGACTGAAGTTGTCAAATATTTCATATTACTTGGATTCACAATCAACACCCATAAAAGCAGCAGTCAAGAAACCAAATGTCATATGGCATTGGGCAAATCTGCTGCAAAAAACCTCTTTAAAGTGCTGAAGAGCAAAGATGTCTCTTTGAAGACTAAAGTGCCCCAAATGCAAGCCATGGTATTTTCAATTGCCTTATATGCATGGGAAAGCTGGACAATGAATAAGGAAGACCA
>NW_006921730.1:5709347-5791466 GCF_000298275.1 Orycteropus afer afer
ACAACAACAACAAATGCAAGCCATGGTATTTTCAATTGCCTTATATGCATGGGAAAGCTGGACAATGAATAAGGAAGACCAAAGAAGAGTTGATGATTTTGAGTTGTGGTGCTGACAGAGATTACAGAAAGTACCATGGACTTCCAGAAGAATGAACAAATTGGTTCTGGAAGAAGAGCAACCAGAATGCTCCTTGGAAGCAAGAATGGCCAGACTTGTCTCACCTAGTTTGGTTATGTTGTCAGAAAGGACCATTACCTACCAAAGGATCTCATGTTTGACGAAGTGGAGGGTCAGTGAAAAAGGTGAAGACCCTCAATGAGATGGAATCACACAGTGGCTGCAATGATGGGTTCAGGTAGAGCAAGGATTGTGAGGCTGGTACAGGACCAGGCAGTGTTTCATTCTGTTGTACATAGGGTCGCTATGAGTTGGAAATAACTTGACAGCACCTAACAACAACAAGAAATCTAAATGGGGGCAGTAGTGGTTCACTGGCATAATTCTTGCTTTCCACGTGAGAGACCTGTGTTGGTTCCATTCTTGGCCAATGCATTTTGCGTGCAGCCACCACATGTCAATCATTGGTAGCTTTTGTATTGTTATGATGCTGAAGAGGTTTCGGAGGAGTTTCCAGACTAGACAGAAAACCTGGTGATTTTCTTCTGAAAATCAGCCAATGATTTTCACAATCACAGTAGTCCAATTTCCAACCCATTAAGGGGGTGGTGCAGGACAGGGTAGCTTTTCATTCAGTTTTGTATGAGGTCACCATGAGTCAGGAGCAGAGTTGAAGGCAGTTAACAACCAGAAGCAGCAGCATCTAGATAAGAAGTTATGTCCTACCACTGGAACATATTTAGTGTTGTTTGAATTGAATGGATAGATAGCAAACAATATTCCAGTCAGAGCTAAGTCAGTAAATCGATGTATTGACCATCATTGTATAATATTTAAAACATTTTAAGGGATGTATGGTATAATGTTAAAAGCATGAATTGTCCTGATGGCATGCATGAATGATTTCTTTTAGAAGAACCAGCACAAAGCTGGTTCCTATGAGACAAAGGTTAAAGATGTCCCAAATGTCCAACTTTTTCAAACTGCTGTATCACTCCATCTCTAACATCAATTACTCCTCCTCCCCTCAGTGCTCTTCCTCCTGTCTTAGAGTTCTTTGATTCACTGCAACACCTCACAAAATTCACAAACCCTCAGGGAAATGACTCACACAGTTGTGGAGGCTGGCAAGTCCCAAATCCATGGGCCAGGTGTTAGTCTGGAGACTTCCCTGACTCATATGGTTGCAGGGGCTGACAAACCCAAATTGGCAGGTCAGACAACAGGCTGCTGGCTCAAGTTCCAAGAACTGAATCAGAAGATGATGAGCCAGATGTAGTATCGAAAGCAAGAGAGAGAACTTTGCCAGAGCATTCATATATATTGGATGTCGACCATATCTTCAGGGAAACTCCCCTTACGTAAGCAAGGAGGTGCAAAGGTGTGTGAAGGATGGTGACTGTGGGAGGGTGGTGACTTGAGTTATATTCTCTGGTAAGGCAGTGACTCAAGATACATCCCACCCTAATCCTGCCTCACTTCCAAATGGGACCATAACCAGAGGCATAAAGGCACTTTACAAAATGGAGGATAATTACATCATTATGTAATTGCCAAACTAAATAATTGCATAACTGTCAAACCACTGAAAATCAAGGCTTAGTCAAGTTGACACATTACTGTAACCATCACAGTTTCCATATACCTTATTGTTACTATTTTTTAACTTTTTATTGTGATTTGGGTGAAAGTATACAGAGCAAATTGGTTTTCCATTCAACAATTCATACACATTTTGTTTTTTGACATTGATTACAATCCTCACAATGTTACTTCACTCTTCTCATTTTCTTCTTGTGCTTACTGTTTCTATTCATCCTTTCCTCTGATCCCTTCCCACCTTCTGAGCTTTATCTCTGGGCAAATGTTGTCCTTTTGATCTTGTATAGTTGATTGTTATAGGGAGTATGTACTTCTCTGATGTTACCATTCACCTTTTTGGCCTATTGTTTGGTTGAAGGTTGAGCCCCAAAGGTGAGTTCAGGCTTGAAGAGTGTCTGAGGGCCATATTCTCGGGGGTTCCACAACTTTTTGTTGGACCAGTAAGCTTGTTCTTTTTATTATCATTATTACTTTCAGTCCAAACACCTTATTTGTATTTGCAGCAAGCTGTCCAACCTCTTGGTGTGTCACAAGCACCTAATACCTAATCTGCATAGTCCCACCCAAATACTGTGTGGGAGTCATAAAGACTATGGCTAGAAGGTCCATATAAGTAATTTACTGCACCAAAGTATCATTGGGTTCTAATTCCAGTTTTTCTTCTGCAAGTAACTTAATAGCCTCTCAAAGTTTTAAGTTTCCTCAATGATAAAATTCCTTTGTTGGGAGCAGTTAGTAAAAAATATAAGGTGCTAAGCACAATTAGTGGCAGAAAATAAATGCACAATAATTAGAATCTATTATTAATACAGAAAACTCCTACTATGATGTTATAGATTGGGTCTAAAAAAACTCAGTCTTGAAAATGAAGCATGCCAAGCCCCTCTGAGAAGTTGATAAAAGCTAGACCTCACAACAGGCAGTCCACACAAAACAAAACTTTCAATCCTGTAGACCGAATTAAGATCACTTGGGTGAGAAGTGTTATCTAGAAATTAAGAGAACTAGCATTTGAATAAGGATCCCTGGTGGCACAGTGGTTAAGCACTTGGGTGCTAGCTGGAAGATCTGTGGTTTGAACCCACCAGTGGAAGAAAGATGTAGCAGTCTGTTTCTGTAAAGATTACAGTTTGGAAACCCTATGGGGGCAGATCTACTATTGACTTGACAGAAATGGGTAGGTGTTTGAATTTATTTTCTTTGGGACCCTAAAAATGTTAAGAACTACTGTTCTGAACACTACATGCCCATGGACAGGTATGAATTTAAAATGCCCAACTTTGTGGTTCTTCTAATAAAAAAAAAAATTGGCAAATTGATTATAAAAAGGAAATCATAAATTTCCTTGACCAATGTTAAAGAAGTAGAAATCATCTTTTTCTTCCTCAACATTCTCTGGCTCTAAGCATGTCACTATTTCTTGCAATTTCTTGCTCTCTCCTCCCATAAAATTTAAATCACCTAGTGGAAGTTCTATATTAGGAAAAGTGATAATTTATAGCCCCATAGCCTGGAGAATTCAGAGGAGACAATGAAATTCCTAAATGCTGCAAATTATTCCAGAATGGGAAACAGCTCTTCCTGTCTAGAAGTAATTATTTTCCATAACACTACCTTGGGAGAATGTTAATGGTAAAGCATGAAATTACTCCTTTTAAAACAAGGCACTTCCACAGGGCTTTATTTGTTCTTTCCTAATTTGGAAAGACAGGATTTGTACACATATAATAACAGGTTTTACTATCCTATTGTTCCATGATTAGGTCAGGTTTCAGAAAGACTGTACTGATGCATCAAATACCTGTCAAATATGTGGAAGGAAGGCTCCAGTTTGAATCATCACATAATGTTTGTCACTCTCAAAATAAGCAAAGTGGCCAGCAAATCCTACTACAAGCAGAGTGCCAATAAAGACCCTAGTGCCTACTGGAGAGAGAAAAAATTTTAGTTTATTTAAATTCACAATCACTTTGTCATTTTCCCAGATGGTGTCATAAAACTGCAATCATGACCTAAATAATCTAGTTATTTCAGCACGTAATTCTATTATGCCCTCAACCACATCTGGATTGTTCATTTGTATGAGGCAATTTCAGCCAAAAAGAGAACTCAAAAGGTCCAGCCAGGTCTAGTGGAACTAATTTGCATATGAAAAAATGTTTTTTTTTAAAGTACTGTAGAAGAACATAAAGATTTTCACCTGTACTCACAGTAGTAAAACAGTAGTTCAGTTTGAACTGTTGTTGTTGTTGTTATGCACCGTCAAG
Source organism: Orycteropus afer afer (assembly GCF_000298275.1). NCBI lineage: Eukaryota > Metazoa > Chordata > Mammalia > Tubulidentata > Orycteropodidae > Orycteropus > Orycteropus afer. The sequence continues at coordinate 5,713,337 of NW_006921730.1, forward strand.
TCAGACCTGACTCGTAGTGACTCCTCCTTGGGTTTCTGAGGTGGTATCACTAGGGAAGTAGATTGCTCAACCTTCCTTCTGTCAGTTTGAACTAGTAACTACAAATTTGCATCTATTGGCTCCTACACAAGAGCCACAAGGATTTAATGCTTTCATACTTAGATCAGATTCATGTTAGTGGCAAAATGCCAGTTGCCATTTTAATGGGGCATTTCCATTCTACCCTTTGCCCTCTTGTTACTGTTGATAATTGCCATCTATTCGATTCTGACTCATGGTGACACCACGTGTGCAGAGTAGAACTGCAACATAGGGTTTTCAATGCTGTGACCTTTCAGAAGCAGACCACCAGGCCTTCCTCCAAGGGGTCTCTGGACCTCTCGTCTAATAGTCAAGTGCTTAACCATGTGGGCCATCCAGGGACTCCTTTGCCTTACTGACCAGAAAATATTTTTCTTAGGTTTCCTTTATCACACTTCTGTGATCTGATTAATTTTCAGTAGTTTTATGTTTAGTTGTAAAATAATGTCTGGCATCTTAAATTTTCCAAACATGTGAAAACATACTGCAGGGATCAGAGCATTGAGCTGGTATTCAAACAATGTGACAGAGACCCCTTAAATAAATCAGAAGGGACTTAACCTATCTAAAGTCTTCAAAAGGAAACTACATTCAAAGCAGGAGCATAAGCAGTGTGCTCTAGTACAGATGAAGGTGCAAACTCCAGATCCTAAAACCCTCAGCAAGGACACACAGTTACAGTGGGTGGTGCTATTCAGGAAGGCAGATCTGTTTCAACTTCGGTCTCTCCAGCTGATGTTTGGTCCTCGACCCAGAGCTGCGGAACTTAAATTTAAGATTTAGTCACGCGCATGCTTTGGAGTGCTGAGCATGGGTCCTTATACCAGGTACTGGGTCTATCCTGCAACCCAGTGCTCCACACTCATGTTCAGTCTCAGTCCTGTAGGGATAGATACCCTTCTGAAACACTTTTTTTCCCCTACATACAAAAGCAATATAATATGGCATGATTCTTTTTTTGATATATATTTGAATAGACAAGTGAGAAGGTAAAGAATCTAAAAACATCTAAATGTACTCCATATATCACTAAATGTTTAACTAAACTGTTGCACTAATTTTATTATTTTCCTCTTCTCTGGTAGTGTAGTGCCTAAGGCATTTGACTGCTAACCAGAAGGCTGGTGGTTCAAACCTACCAGCCATTCCTTGGAAGGCAGGTTGGGCAATCTACTTCTGTAGTGATACCGCCTTGGAAACCCAAGGAGGGATCGCTATGAGTCGGGTCCGACTCAATGGCACATAACAACAACAACAACAACAAACTTTAAATTCACATCTTTTAATGTGGTAATAGGAGTCCTGGTGGCACAGTGTTTAAAGCACTCAGTTATGAACTGGTTTGAACCCACCAGCTGCCCCAGGAGAGAAAGATGAGCCAGTCTGCTTCCATAAAGATTTACAGCCTCGAAACCCTATGGGGCAGCTCTACTCTGTCCAACAGGGTTGCTATGAGTTGGAATTGACTTCACAGCAGTGGGTTTTGTTTTGTTTTATTGTGGTAACTGTCAACATAAAAACTATCACTGTCATCGAGTCAGTTCTGACTCATAATGACTCCTCCTTAGGTTTCCGAGGCAGTATCTCTAGGGGAAATAGATTGCCCAGCCTTTCTTCTGAGAATTGTCAATATTCAGGGTTAACTCTCTCTCTCTCTCTCTCTCTCTCTCTCTCTCTCTCTCTATACATATATATATATATACAATCTACTTGCTTACTACATTAGTTGGTAGCTGATATTCAAATTCCTAATATAATCTCCTAATCTCCACTGGATACCACTGTTGTCACAGCCATCATTCCATTTGTATGAACAAAGAACCCATAGTTCCATCATAACAATAGTTTTCTAAAAAAATTATCACATTGTATCCAAATGTGTAAGTGTCCCAGTAAGAAATTGTTATTGTCAACCCAGAATAGCTAAGTTTTATGTAGGTCCAATAATTGTAGTCCATGACTTTAGACAGGAGAGCTATGGTAGCATAGTGCCTAAGGCATTTCACTGCTAACCAGAAGGCTGGCAGTTCAAACCCACCAGCTACTCCTCAGAAGGAAGACTGGGCAATCTACTTCTATAGAGACACAGCCCAGTGATACTTCTGTAGTGATATGACCCCAAGGAAGGTTTGCTATGAATAGTTGGATCTGACTCTGTAGCACTGAGTTTGATTTTTTTGGTTTGACTTTAGACATGGCTCTGCTGCCTCAATACTTGATTCTTCTCACACCATGTTTTGTCATGGGTTGCAGATAGTGTTATGGATTGAACTGTGTTCCTCAAAAATGTGCTATAAATCCTAATTCATATACCTGTGTATGTAACTCCCTTTTGTTATGCCAATGAAGCCATATCCATGTAGGATGCCTTAAACCAATTACCTTTGAAATATAGAAGGAACAGCTTAGGGGCAGAAACAAAGAAGAACAGATGGGGGAAGACAGAGGCCGTGACAATGAAGGTCGTCAAGGGACCGAGGAACAGAAGAAGCTGGAAAGAGACAAGGACCTTCCTTGAGAGCTAACAGGAAGATACAATCTTCTTCTAGAGCTGGTGCCCTGAATTGGGAGTTCAAGACTCCCAAATTTGAGAAAGTAAATTTCTATTCACTAAAACCACCCACTTATATTATTTCTGTTAGAGCAACACAAGACAACTAAGATAGAATTATATGGAGATTGAAAAAAGATGAATTACTCTCCTGCTCTCAACTGTTTTTTGGGTAAAGAATCAATGAAGGCCTTCTTGTTATAGTCCCCTATCAGAGTGTCCAGATCCTCCGTCACCATTTTTCCTAGGTCTATTAGGCGTCTTTCTTGCCCCAGAGGTCATACTGTATTTGGCATCATCCTAAAATTAAAAATCTAGTCAAATGGTAGAGCCCTTGGAACAAATCAAGATTAGTCTACATGCAGAACTGGTCCAGCCTAGACTGGGCCTGGAGGAGGACTGAGCTCCTACAGTTTGTCATTGTCATTTGCAAGTGTATATCCTGACTGTGCCAACTATGTATCCTTTAGATAAATCAACATCTCTGACTTCCTGAAGTGATACCTGTGTGATTGTTCTATCAATCTCAGCCTACCACTAACATTTAATTTCATACTTTCTACATATCTATGCACAGCACACATGGGTGATATTCTGTCCTGGTTTCTGGACTCCTAAGCACAACTCTGTCCACATCAATAAATGTGTCTGATTGTGAGAAGTTATATGAAATGAATGACTTCTTAAGTTATAGGAAATGATGACGTTTCTCGGTTGTAAGTGAGAAAAGGAAGCTCATTGATAAAAGGGGTCTTGTTTGATGAAAGGAGAGATTACGAGCCACTTTCAAAAACCTAATAACATCCCAGGAGGCTAAAAACAGAGTCTGTGGAGAAGGGAAAGTGAAAACAAATATTAAGTACGGACTTCTGAAAAGGGAACTAATCTTCTGAAGCATCTGGGATTGTGTCAGCTCGACCTAGCAGTCGTTATTCATCTCCACTGTCCAAACTACCTTTGTATAAGGATTAACGACCTTCCTTCAGCCCATTAACTCAGACTGTCATTAATCTCCAGGAAATACCATGTCAGTATTGCTTAAAGGGTACATGAGAAATGCCGTGTTTTAGGTTAAAAACTGGTTAATCTTATAGCCATTTAACTACTCTCTTCAATGATTACTGAGCCTTTCCGGAATTCTCTTTTGCCTCAAAATTAACATTTTAATCACAGTCATACTTATTAACTATGAAAGCGTAAATTATGAATTGTAATTGGTCAGAAAGAAATGCCTTCCTATAAGGTAAACTGAGTTCCAAGAAAATGTGTCAAAAAAGATGTTACTAGTCTAGGTTCCTAATCCTTGCATGTGTTTTATGTACTTGGGAATTGAATGCTGCTACCCTCCAAATGAATGCTATTGATGAGCTTAAGCTATAGGAAATGTCAATTTTAAACTCTGATAAAGAAGTCATTATTCACTTAATAGGTTAGACAAATCTATCTAGGCATCAATATTTGTATAATCTAAGAGGAATGTTTACGACACTTAAACTATACTTGTGAACACTCTTTCCAAGACAAGCCAACAGAATAATAGCTACAGCTATTAATAATAGAAATGATTCATAAATGAAGCTTTCTATAAATGCAAATCATATTATGAAAAGGAAGTTAGACAAAGGCAACTATTATAATAGAAAGACTAGCAAGAAAATACAGGTGAGGTTATAGAGAGAAGTAGAAATTGTTGTAGTGTGCCATCAAGGAGATTCTAACACATAGTGAGTCTATATGACAGAGCAGAACTGCCTCATTGCATTTCCTGGGCTGTATTCTTTATAGGAGCAGACCACCATGTCTTTCTCCTGCAGAGAGTCTGGTGGGTTTGAACTGCTGACCTTTTGGTTAGCAGCAGAGCACTTATATGGAAGGGAAGAGAAAGGATGGCAATAGGTGGATACTGAAGCAATTAAGTTGTAAATAGTGGTTCTTGGCCAGTCTCTGGGGGTAAGAGAAAGCAACAAAGGAGACCCTACTTTTCCTGAGCTTTTACTACACCTGAGGAGAGCTAAGAAGCGGAGAGCTCTGGTGCAAATCATCAAAGCAATAGGGCCAAATTCACTACTAAGCCTGCAAAATGGAAAAAGGCCCTCAACCCTGACTTTTAGATATCTGGGCATGCAAAGCAAGCCTTGGTCACCCAGTTTTGCACTGGATTCTTCTCTGTCTTGATGATTGTCCTCTGGGTCTTGAGAACACAGGCCTGTGCTCCAAGCCACTGTTCTTTAAACAAAGTTGTGAACTGCTAACAGTTTTGTTTAAAAGTCTATAAAATGGTTACCACATTGCTATATCTCTCTGAAAATCTCAAAATGTGGTTCAAATTTCTTGCTAAAAAGAAAAAAAAAGCAGCAGCTCAGAGTTCTTGGATAAACAAAGACAAATGATACAGTTAACAGGCTTTGTGTGACCACAGCTATATCATCTTGGTCTGTTTCTTGCTTTGGGCTGCAGTCAGGATGCGTTACCCAGCAAAGGCCTCCAGCCAGTCCATCTAGATGCTTTGCCTGATAGAGCTTCTGCATGGATCCCACTCTGCTATTTGTGTGATTTTGGGGATAGGGGGTGGGAGAGAGGACAGATATTATGGAGGGCAACTTTCTTTATAGCCTGTCTTCACCTCCTTCTTGCTGTCCAACCCAAACACACAGACAGCAGTTGTCTTCATTTCAGGAAAATGAGAAACCACCCCTTCTCAGAACAAGGCTAGGAGATCCAACTTGGTTATGTGACCTCTGGTCCTACAAGCAAGTGGATGTTTCCGCTGGCAGGAATCTCTGTAATGATGCAGCTGATTAAACAATCTGCTGGAAACCTTGGCAGAGCTCTATCTTAGTTCTTATTTACAGAGGTTGATCTTTACATAAAAATCAGCTGTTCATTAATTATGCCTCCATTATACAGGGTACAAAGACTTTTCTTTTAGAACAGATAGATCCATCTTAATGTAATAAGTTGCTACTTGAACAAACATGCCCATTGCAAGGCCAGTCAGGTCAGTAAATGTATTCCCATTTGAATTGCCAAGAGGTAGTCTGTAATAGCTACTGGAAATGACTATTCTAGGACTTCTAATACAGCTTGTGGTAATTGAGGTTGTGTGTCAACTTGGCTAGGTGGGCTGTGATTTTGAGTGGCTTTGCAGTTGGATGTAGTTATTCCCCCATTGAACTGGTGTAATCACCTTCATAATCAATCAAAGTCCTGGTGGCATAGTGCCTAAGGCATTTGACTGCTATCCAGAAGGCTGGCAGTTCAAACCCACCAGCCAGTCCTCGGAAGGAAGGTTGGGCAACCTACTTCTGTAGTGATACCACCTCGGAAACCAAAGAGGGGTCTCTATGAGTTGGACCTGACTCAACGGCAGTGCATTGCGTTGCGTTAATCATCTTTGTTGTGGAATCTGCCATGAGTACCTTATCAGTTAAAGGAGATTTGCCTTCAGGATGTGGCCTGCTTCCAGTATATATAGAAAGGATCCTCCATTTGGTTTAGTCTTCTCCAGTTCCTGGACTTGAAACAGTGGCCTGCTATGTTGCCTGCTGATTTTGGGATTGCTGCCTGCACAGCCTGTGAGTCAATAATCTGCTATTTTACCTGCCCATGTTGGATTGGTCAGCCTCAGCAGCCAGCAGCTGCATGAGTCAGGAGAAGCCTCCAGCTTGCTCCAGTGGGCCTGAAAGGCAGAGCTGAAGGCTACATTTGACACTCTGAATTCAGACTTTTAGCCTCTTAAACTGTAAGGGAATAATTTTTTTGTTGTTGTTTTGTTAAAGCCATCCACTTGTGGTATTTCTGTTGTAGCAACACTAGAAAACTAAGACAGACCATGTGGCAGAACTTTCCCAACTCAACCATTTGCTTCACACTCCTCCTTTCCTTTTTGACTCTCAGCATGGTTGCTGTTACCTGTCCAATGAATTTTCCAACTTCCTTACAAGAAACCTGATTCAAGATTTGAGAACAAGCTCCTAAAGACCATAGATCTTCATTCATTCAAAAGGGCTCCCACTTAGAAGGTTGTGCAGAAGTTAAAATGGTTCCGTGTCAATATCTGTTTGCTAGTCCTCAAAGGAAAAACAAGCGAATGGAGTGACTTCGCTCAACCTGCTCTGTTAGGACCTGTGGTTCTGTGTTTCTGGCTTTCTCTCTGCCATTCCCACTTCTTTTGCTGCCATTCTGAGCTGCTGCTTTGTTCATGTCATATTGTTAATAGTTAACAATACCATTTGCTGTCCAGTTGATACAGACTTATGGTGACCCCATGTGGGTCAGAATACAACTGTGCATCATAGGGTTTTCTTTTTAAATTTACTTTATTTTTTGTAGTCATTGAGAATATATACATCAGAATGCACACTAGTTTAATAATTTCTACATGTATAGTTCAGGGACATTGATTATATTCTTCAAGTTGTACAACCATTCTCACTCTCCTTTCCTGAATTGTTCCTCGCTCACTAACATAAATTCACTGCCCCTAAACTTAAATATATTCTTTCAAGCTGCTGTTGTTAATTTGATCCCATATTGATAGTTAAACAGCCAAAGCAAAGGGAATAAATGACAAGATAAAAGAGCTGAACAGAAGATTTCAAAGAGCAGTTTAAGAAGACAAAGTCAATTATTATAATGAAATGTGCAAAGACATGGAGTTGGAAAGCCAAAAGGGAAGAACATGCTCAGTATTTCTCAAGCTGAAAGAACCAAAGAGGAAATTTAAGCCCCAAGTTGCAATATTGAAAGATTCTATGGGCAATATATTGAATGATGCAGAAAACATCAAAAGAAGGTAGAAGGAATACACAGAGTCATTGTACCAAAAGAACTGGTTGATGTTCATACATTTCAGAAGGTGGTATGTGATCAAGAACCAACGGTATTGAAGGAAAAAGTCAAAACTGCACTGAGGGAAATAGGAAAAAACAAGGCTCCAGGAATTGATGGGATACTTATTGAGATGTTTCAGCAAATGGATGCCACACTAGAGGCACTCACTTGGCTATGCCAAGAGATTTGGAAGACAATTACCTGGCCAACTGACTGGAAAAGATCTATATTTGTACTCATTCCAAAGAAAAGTGATCCTGCAGAATGTGGAATTATCAAACAATATTATTAATATTGCATGCAAGTAAAATCTTACTGAAGATAATTAAAAAATGGTTACAGCAGTATATTTGACAGAGAACTTCCAGAAATGCAAGCTGGATTCAGAAGAGGACATGGAATGAAGGATATCATTGCTGATGTCTGATGGATCTTGGCTCAAAGCAAAGAACACCAGAAAGATGTTTACTTTTGTTTTATTGACTATGCAAAGGCATTAGATTGTATGGATCATAACAAATTATGGATAACATTGAGAAGAATGGGAATTCCAGAACACTTAATTGTGCTCATGAGGAATCTGTACATAGACCAGGAGGCTGCTATTTGACCAGAACAAGGGGATACTGCATGATTTAAAATCAAGAAGGGAGTGTGTCAGGATTATATCCTTTCATCAAACTTATTCAATGTGTAAACTGAGCAAATAATCCAAGAAGCTGAACTATATGAAGAAGAACATGGTATCAGGATTGGAGAAAGACTCATTAACAACCTACGTTATACAGATGACACAACTTTGCTTGCTGAAAGTGAGAATGACTCAAAGCCCTTACTGATGAAGATTGAAGACTATAGTCTGTAGTATGGATTATACCTCAATATAAAGAAAACAAAAATCCTCACAATGGGTGCAATAAGCAGCATCATGATAAATGGAGTAAAGATTGAAGTTATCAAAGACTTCATATTACTTGGTTTTACAATCAGCACCAATGGAAGCAGCAGTCAAGATATCAGACATCATACGCTGTTGTTGTTGTTATGTGCTGTCGAATTGGACCCGACTCACAGCGACCCCTCCTTAGGTTTCTGAGGCAGTATCACTACGGAAGTAGATTGTCCCATCTTCCTTCCAAGGAGTGGCTGGTGGGTTTGAACCACCAGTCTTCTGGTTAGCAGTCAAATGCCTTAGGCACGACGCTACCAGAGCTCCTGTCGGACATCATATAGCATTGGACAAATCTGCTGCAAAGGACTTCTTTCAAGTGCTGAAGAGGAAAGATGTTTCCTTGAAGACTAAGGTGCACTTGACACAAGCCATGGTATTTTCAATCGCCTTATGAGGAGCTCTGGTGGTGTAGTACCTAAGGTGTTTGACTGCTAACCAGAAGGCTGGTGGTTCAAATCCACCAACCACTCTTCAGAAGGAAAATTGGGCAATGTACTTCTGTAGTGATATCATCTCAGAAACCCAAGGAGTGGTTGCTATGAGTTGGATCTGACTCGATGGCAGTGGGTTTGACTGCTCCTATGCATGTGAGAGCTGGACAATGAAAAAGGAAGACCAAAGAAGAGTCAGTGCTTTTGAGCTGCGTATTGGCAAAGAATGCTGAAAGTACCATGGACTGCTAAAAGAACTAATGAATCTGTCTTGGAGGAAGTGTAGCCGGAATGTTTCTTGGAAGTGACAATGGCCAAACTTCATCTCACCTACTTTGGTCATGTTGTCAGAAGGGACCATTCCCTGGAGAAGGATGTCATGCTTGGTAAGGTGGAGGGTCAATGAAAGAGGGGAAGGCCCTCAATGAGATGGATTGAAACAGTGGCTGCAATGATGAGCTCAGGTATAGCAAGGATTGTGAGGTTGGCACTGGACTGGGCAGTGTTTCATTCTGCTGTATATGAAGTTGCTAGGAGTCAGGGACGACTCGATAGCACCTAACAACAACAACAACAACACTGATAGTTCTTAGAAGAGCACAATGCTTAAGGCATACATTCTTTACTATTTAAACTAAACTCTTTGGTTTTAAGAAGACTTCAGCGGATATTTTTGATTTAAGATTTAAGGATTATCTCAGGGCAATAGTTCTGGGGATTCATCCAGCCTCCATAGTTCCAGAAAATCTTCATTCCATGAGTCCAAAGGGTTTTCAAGGGCTAATTTTTCAGAAGCAGATTGCCAGGCCTTTCTTCCAAGGCACATCTGGATGGACTCAAACCTCCAATCTTTGATTAGCATCCAAACACCACTGTTTGTACCACTCAGGGACTCCATGGTCTGAGAAGTCTCTTTCTAAAGGGCCACTTATGTGGTAAAACTTCAAAGTACCCCTTAGTTCCCTTTTAAAAACTTGTGGCTTAGGATCACAGGGCGTACAGGAATGTACAAGAGCTAGGAAGGTATTTTACTGAGTTTAGATCCATGCACCCACAATCAGATAGTCTGTTTTGCTTTTATAGAACTCCACATCCTAAACCTCAGCCATGTATATTTTCCTCCCTCACTGTGTGGCCATGATCAGAGTAACATCACACCGCTATTCCCTTTGAACTGCCCTTGCCAATTTGTTCCACCCTGACTAGGCTCGGAGGTAGATGGAAAGGCTATTTTTGATGAAATGGTTTAGCAACATTCCCTAGACAGAAAATCTCTCTCCTACACACTGAAAGCGTTACGGAACACTCTTAACATAATACAGTCTTTGATCCCAGAAGAAGGAGAAAGCTAGCATTTGCAAGTTGTCATATTTGGTAGTCCAGTATAGAGCTAAGAAATCCAGGGGAATCATAGCATTTTTGGATTCATTCAGTCAGTTAATGAATTGTGGGGGATACAATATGGAATCGGCACTATTCTTGCCCTCAAGGGGCTAATAGTGTAGCAGAAGAAGCAGGAAGAACATAAAAACTATAAAACAGAATGGAAAATGAAAAGTGTCACAAAAGAGGTATAGATACAGTGCTGATACGACTTAATGAAAAAAGGGATCTCACACTTGTGGAGAAACAGAAATCATGTTTATAATAAGGATCCGTTTTTTTCTGTGAGCATCCTAGGCTAAGTGAAGACTAGGCACTTCTGCTTCTCTTTCCTTATCATCTCCTTTTTGAGGACATTCATTCATCCTTTTCACCACCCCAAGTCCTCCTGTGAGAGTCTGGGTCAGACAGCACATGTGTTACTCTGAAAGGCCTATTTATTTTCACCACAATGGAGAATTCCAGTGGAAGCATTTTACTGACAGCAAGGCTGTGGAAGTGAAAACTTTTCTTTAGTTGCTCACCCTCTGCCTACTCTTTGCTTCTCACCTGAGGCTACTCTGACCTTGCTGCAGAGCTAGGCTGCTCCCCGCTGGAAACAGTCAAGCTTGTTCCTAGAGAAGTATCTGGTCCCAGCCTGTACCCTTGGTCAACACACTACCTCTCCTTGTGCACAATGGGGAGTTGTCATTTCAGCCATAGCTTTAACTGCCTCTTAGTTCCTTAGTCAAGGAAAGTCGGATATATTAGCTGTACAAGGATGGCGAGGTAGTAAAAAATATTTCCTTCCTCAGTCTCTCTATAAGGCTATTTCTGACAGTAATCAGTACCTGCTACCCAGGAGAGGCTAATACATGTGTTTGCTTTTCACTATAGTCTAATGAGAATTCCAGTTTGCACCACACGGCTCCAGAGGCCCCCCCAGTACACAGTACCTGAATCTCAAAATCTAGCTCCCACTCTATATGCAAGTGAGATGTCAGGGTTATCCCACACCTCAGCAGTGTTCCACCTGAACATGGAGCAAGGCAGTCGCTAACCTCATGAGGCCTGAGACTCCACCAGAGATCACAGAGTCCAGTCCTCCGAGCCCTGGCATTCTCAGCCACCAGCAAAAATGTAAGTCTCTGGGCAACAGACCTCTCACTTCTGGTATTTTCATTCGTATATAACTTTGCTTCCTGTCTCTTATTCTTCCTTTTTTCTCTGACTTCCCTCTAAATTCTCTCCATAGTGCTCTATGAATCTCTTTGAAGACATAGGGAAAAATGGGAAAACAGGGCTTTACCATCAGGCAGATCTAGGTTAGATAACTACAATATTGACTCATTGTATGACTCTAAATAATGTACATGGCCACTCTGTGTCTTATGCCTGTAAAACTGTGCTGATCGTAATGACTTTGTATGGCTCTTGTGAGGATTAAACGTATACAAACAGTCAGGTACGGTACCTGCACATTCGTGCTCAATAAAGGACCTAGGCTCTTACTGGGGCCTCCTCCATCCTTACCCTTTCTCACAGTCTCCTCCTTCCACTTACTATCCTCAGAGGAAAACCCACCACCTGCAAAAACTTTCTCCTCCCCTACTTTCCTTATCCTTGCATACTTGTTTCTCATGACTTATAATTTCTCTCTCTTTGTTTTTGAAAGACCACAGCTTACTCAGTTCACACGCTGAAGAAAAGTTCTGATAGGATTATGCATCTCTGTGCTCCCCAGGGTCTCCTGCCATCAAAACTGTACATCAGACTGTACACTGAACTCTCAGGGCCTTCATGAAAGAACTATGAAATGTTATATTTGATTGCCTGTGGGGCGAGCACTGAGATGATAAATGGTGAGTCTACTCCCACATTAAGTAGATTTCAAAACTAGAAAATGCAGAAACTCAATCTTGCGTTCTCTGATTAATTCAGTCTTGGATTTGAGCTTCCTGATAATGCCCACAGGATGACAGTCCAAAACTCCTGTGAGTTACCGATGAAAAATGATCACTGGCAGAAATTTGAAGACTCCCTTTGAATACATAAAGAGAAATTTTGCAATTGCCAAAGCAAAAATTGCTTTTTAACTCACTCCACTCCATATCCCAGAGATGGCTCAATTCAACATGATTTTACCTGGAACCTGATTTGCAATCCTAAACCCAGAGATGTATGTAGTTTCAGGCAACGAATGAAGTCTTTCTCATTTGGGTCATTTGTGATTACTGCAATCTTTTCCTACTTTAAGGAAGTCTTTTTAAAAAAGGGATTATAGCTAATGATTTATTCTTACAGTAAGTTATGTGGCAATGGTTTCTGTGAAATTAAACATTATTTAGAAAGGCACTGATGTTCTAGACACTGAGGAAGACAATGTTTTCAAGGTTGTAGCTGCTTATACTCCAGGGGGGGAAGAAAGATAAGTCCTATCAGACAGCTTCCATTGCTGTCAGTTGGCAGCAAGAGATTACGTAACTGGAGCCAGAGTGAAATTATTATTAATAATAAATGACAATGATGATAATTGCTAATATTTATTGGTTATATGATAAATTTTATGCTAAATCTTTAAATATGTTAACTTATTTCATTCTAATAATCATATGAGGTAATTATTTTAATTACCATGTTATAGATGCCTACCAAAACAAAACCAAACTCACTGCCATCAAGTCGGATCTGACTCATAGCGACCCCTCCTTGGGTTTCTGAGGCGATATCACTATGGTAGTAGATTGCCCCATCTTCCTTCCAAGGAGTGGCTGGTGGGTTTGAACCACCAGCCTTCTTGTTAGCAGTCAAATGACTCAGGTGCTACGCCACCAGAGCTCCCAATAGCAGTTTAATGATTTGCCCAAGGTCAAAGAGCTAGTTAGTGGTGGTGGAACTGGGATTCAAATACAGGATTTCTGACCCTAAAATCCAGTGCTTCTTCCATTACATTTGTTATTACCCTCTGCAGAAAAGTATCATCACAAAAAAAAAGTACTACTTTGTTTTTCTTAACCATTGCTATGGAAAGGAACCCTGGTTGCAAAGTGGTTAAAGAGTTTGGCTGCTAACTGAAAGGTCGATCATTCGAATGCATCAGCAGCTCTGGGCAGTTTGCTTCTATAAAGATTTATGGCCTGGAAACTACTGTGGGTAGTTCTGCTGTGCTCTATAGGGTCTCTATGAATCAGAATCAACTTGATGGCAGTGGGTATTGTTATGGATTGAACTGTGTCCCCTAAAAAGATAAGTGAAAATCTTACCCCTGGTACCTGTGAATGTAACCTTGTTTGGAAATGGGGTCTTTGAAGATGTTTTTGGTTAATCTGAGGTCATACTGGAGTAGGGTGCATACTAATCCAAAATGAGTGGTGTTCTTATAAAAGAAAAGAGATAGAGGGAAGATACACATGTGGAGATAGAGGCAGAGATTAGAGTTACTTATCTAAAAGCCAAGCAATTAAATAAAGAAAACAAAATTTAAAATAATAATAAAATAAAAGTCAAGGAAAGGTTTATGTATGGAAGGAAACTTTCTTTGTTGTTTACCAGCGGTGGGAGAGGAGGGGAGGGAACACTGCAAAAATAAAATAAATAAATAAATAAAAAGAAAAGAAGAAAAGCCAAGAAAATCCTATGGAACAGTTCTGCCAAGAAATTGCCAAGGACCACTAGCCATCACCAGAAGCTAGGAGAGATGCATGACACAGGTTCTCCTTCAGAGCCTTCGGGCGGCATCAGCACAGCAAAAACCCTGATTTTGGATGCCTAGCCTACAGAACTGAGACAATAAATTTCCATTCTTATAAGCCACCCAATTTGTGGTACTTTGTTACGGCAGTCCTAGAAAACTAATCCATCTTTTGTCAGCGTGAATCTGCTAACTGTTGACGGACTCATGGTGGGCTTTCAGCCGGCTGTGTGCGATCAGTGCAGAAGAAGTCAATGGCCTAGCAATAACATATTACAGCAGAGCCAAGAGCCAAAGTAGTCACTGACTTATGGTTTTGTTGCAATTCTGATTTTACAAGTATCTGCTAGCAGCAATGTAGTATGTTCCATTAGTGTGCTTGTCTAAAAGTTAAAAATATTATTACCTAGACTGATAGGCTATTATCAATAAAATTAAAAAAATAAATAAATAAAATCTTGATAAAGGCTTCTACTTAGTAAAAATATTGTACATAAAAAATGTAATATGTCCATTATAAATGGAAAGTCATATCTGAGCTGAATATTTTGTTGCTATTGAGGCCCAATACTGAGTTGATAAAAATATAGAAACAAGTCTTTGTGACATTTACTTAATAACCAAAAAAATTCAAAGCCCGAAGTAATCATTTAGGCATTAGGCATCTGTTGTTATAAAGTGATAACACTAGGTCCATCTAAACACCCACACACACACAACACAGCCATGACAATCCTTTCATATTCCATATATTTTTTCTTTTCTAAATATTGGAAAATCTTGTATAGTTACAGATACTTTCACCTAAATGGAGATGGAAAGAGGAAAAACGTGCTCTATTTCCTACATGCCAGGATATGTTCTCATCCCCATACTCTCAACATTATAACAATTTTCCAGCATCAGAATTACAAACACAAATGGCAATACCTGAAGCAAGCAGATTCTTACTGAAATAAGAATAATAAGCAAAAACAAAAACAAACCCATTGCTGATGAGTCGATTCTGATTCATGGTGATTTCATATGTTACAGAGCAGAACTGTTCCATAGGATTTCCTTGGCTTTTCTCTTTCTAAAAGCAGATTGCCAGGCCTCTCTTCCTTGGCACTGCTGGGTACGTTTGAACCACCAAGTTCTAGGTTAGTAGTTGAATACAAAGTGTTTGCTCCACCCAGTATCCTCTATTCTACTGTAATGCCAGAGTCCTTAGATGTATAGGATGTTTCAGAGGCGGTCATTGGAGGGAAAAAAATCAGGAAAACACAGTGAAAAATGGCTCTAACTGGTTATATTCAGGCCTAGCCCCTTCTTTATCCACATTCCCAATATACAGATGCCAAAAGCCAAGGTAGGGGTAACTTACAAAGAAAGAAATATTGATGGCCAGGCACTTAAGAAAATGAGCTAGAGATTTCTTGGTTTTCAGGGACAATTGTTGACTATGAAATCAGCAGGGGAAAAAATATACCTATTGATGGAGAAAGCATATGGAAACACAGTGATGGTGGCAACACAAATTAGTCAACTTATAGAACTGTACCTATCCTTTGTTCCAGCATTTCCACTTTTGAGAATTTAGTGCTAAATAAACAAGGATATAGTTAGATTAATATGTATGCAATAAATGAACAGAAGGATAGATGATTGCATAACACTGCAGTGTAGTTTATGACAGTGAAACATTACAAACAGCTTGCTTCACAAAGACAACAGTATTACTATACAGTCATTAACAATGATGAGAGTAACAATAATTTGGAAAGTGTTCATAATATAATAGTAAAAAAGTGAGCTTGAAACAGATGTGTGCTACCATTTTTAGGTATAAATACAACAAAATAAGCACAGGGCAAATAAATGTTGATGAAAGAAATAACATAAAATCTAAATGAACAGAGAAACATGTTATATTTACAGATTGGAAGATACAACACAGTTAATATGTCAGTTTCCCCAAAATTGATATGCAGGTTTCATATAATTCCTATCAAAACTCCAGCAAGATTTTTTGTAGATACAGAGAAGATTATTCTAAAATTTATGTAAAAAGGCAAAGGAACCAAAAGAGCTAAAACCATTTTGAAAAAGAAGAATAAGATAGTAGGAATCTGTTTACCTGATTTCAAGACTTATGACCCAGTTCAAGACAACATTTGAGTCTGTGTGGTACTGGTGAGGGCACAGACACATAAGCCACTAGACTAGAATAGAGAAGCCAGAAACAGACTCACACAAATCTGCTCAACTGATTTTTGATAAAAGTGCAAAAATAAGTCAATGAAAAAAGATACCTTTTCAACAAATGGTGCTGGAGATATCTGACATCCACAGGAAAAATAAAATCCCTAATTCTCACACTTTATGAAAAAATGAACTCCAAATGGATTATGGACTGAAATGTGCAATGCAAAACAACTTTTAGAAAAAAATAGAAACTCTTTAGGATCTACAGCTAGTCAAAGTGTTCTCAGATTTGACCCCAAAGCACGATCCATAAAAGGCAAACTCAATAAATTGAAATTCATCAAAATTAAAAACATTTGTTTTGTGAAAGAGGATTTTATCCCATGAAGAGAATAAAAAGATAAACTCTAGATTAAGAGAAAATATTTTCAAACCACATATCGAACAAAGGACTAATATCAAGGCAACATAAAGAACTCTCAAAACTCAACAGTAAACAAAAACCAATCCAATTAGAAAATGGTTTAAGACATGAATAGGCATTTCACTAAGGAGATACACAGATGACAAATAAGCACAAGAAAAGATGTTCAACATACATTAACCATAAAACCAAACCTACTGTTATCAAGTGGATTCCGACTCATAGTGACCCTATAGGACAGAGTAGAACTGCTCTATAGGGTTTCCAAGTCTGTAAATCTTGGAAACAGATTCATGGAAGCAGACAGCCTTCTCCTCCTATGGAGTGGCTGGTGGGCTCAAATTACCGGCCTTTTGGTTAGCAGCTGAATACTTTAATCACTGCACCAGCAGAGCTTCTGTTCATTAACCATGAGGGAAACGAAAATTAAAACCACAATGAGCTATCACTATACAGCTATCAGAATGGACACATTTTTTTTTTTTTCAAAAAAAGCTAAAATAAAAAATGCTGGTGAAGATGCTGAGAAACTGGGTCACTCATACACTGCTGGGTAAGAATGTGAAATGGAACAGCCACTCTGAAAAACAGTTTGGTATTTTCTTTTTTAAAAAAACAAATTAAACATGCAACCACTATTGACCTAGCAATTGTGCTAGTGGCATTTATTGCAGAGAAATGAAAACGTAAGTTTACACAAAAACTTGTGATACAAATGTTCATAGTGGATTTACTCATAATAGCCCCAAACTGGAAACAACCCAGGTGTCCTTCAACAGCTTAATGGTTAGACAAATTATGATCCATCTATATAGCATGGAATGAAAAAATACAAACTACTGATATATTCAATAGCGTATATCAATATCTAGAGAATTAAACTGAATGAAAAAAAGCCAATCTCAATTGTCTGATTCTGTTTACATGACATTTTAAAAATGATAAAAATATAGGAATGGAGAAGAGATTAGTGCTTGTCAGTGGTTAAGAAGCAGAAAGGAAATAGGTATGGCAGTAGAAAGGCAACATGAGGGATCCTCCTGGGGTTGGAAACATTCCTTTCTTGCCTATATCAGTGTCAATATCTTGGTTGTCATAATGTACAACAGTGTAGCAAAATGTTATCATTTCTTACTACTACATGTGACTCTACAATTATCTCAAAGTAAAATGTTTAACTAAAAAAATTAAAAAGTACTATTTCTTTTCCCCCCATAGGAAAAAGTGAGAAGATATATTTATCTTTTGGTAGAAAGAATCAGTGACTTTTGTTTTCTTCTTTTGGATTATCTGATTTTTCCTACAATGAGCATGTATTATTTTGGTAATTAAAATGTTATTTATGAAAGAAGAGAAAGACATCATCACTAAGCACAGAACTAAGCTTTAATAACATAAGCTGAATTACTGTAATTATGTATGTGGTCCTATATAGGCCAGGAGCCCCTGTTTTGACTTTGAGATTATAAGTGGTCCAGTGGATAGTATAGAGATTCTGTTTAAAGTCATCTTTTTCAATGTCACACTTCAATTTTTTCTATTTATTAGCTATCTAGTGCCCTCTAATCTCTCAAGGTATTCAGGAAACTTCATAGATTACCAATTTATGGCACTTTCACATCAGGCTGGATCCATACATAGAGAAAGTTACACATATCCAGGACAGTAACACATTTATGGATAGCCAAACTGAATGACTTTGACAAGAAAATCCCAGCAGTTACATCTGCTGTGAGTAACTGTCTTGCGAGAAGAATGGAATCACGATACTAACACTGAAATAAAGAATTTTTCTGATGCTTAGTCACTTAATTCTAAAGGATGCTAAATGCAGGAAGATATGTCCTATAAGGACAAGGTAGGGACTCAGAGTAGTTGCACCTAATTCTTTTTGAAGGGGAGCCTAAAAATAATAATAGTAATAATAATTTACATTTGGTCAGTGCTTGTTGTACACCAAGACACTAAGAGCTTAATAGTAATAGACTCATTTACTCCTCATAACCAGTGGTCTTCCAATTGGGGTATATGTACTAGGTATGCAAAGACTTTGACAGATGTGCACATGCAAGAGTATTTTAAGGAAAACAGTTTCTGTCCTTAAATTTCATTTGTACTTTTTCCCCCACAACCGCCTGAAAACATACCTGCATCCATATTAGTCCTTCTACTTTTACTAACAAAAAGCAAACACCTCATCCAACACAAACTTTAATAAGGTTCACTCCCAAGAGGCATGCAAACTTCCTGGGATCCAAAACACGTTATGGCTGAAAATATTATTGGTGTTAGGGATACACGTGTTAATTAGTCCATCTTAAATCAGAAAGATTCTGTATTTCCTGTCTCCTACCTATTTTGTTAAAGGTGAAGCTTGGTCAGTGCTGAGATGTTCTGAATTCCTAACAACTGCCAGAGCAGAATAGGTTAAAGATGCTAACACTTTTACATATTATTTTAATGTTTTCTGGAGGTATTTTTCAAAATACATAGCTAATACAGATGGATAATTTTTTCATGATTTCTTTTTAATTCTGTGTGTGTTAGTCAACTAGTTAGATAAAACTATTTTGTCAAATCCTTTATTTTAATTGTATTCAATCCTCATTTCATTTTATGGAAGATTATTCTTTTATATATATATAAGACATATGTATATATACACCCACACACAAATATTATGTTAATATGTATATAAACAAACCAAACTCACTGTTACCGAGTTCGATCTGACTCATAGCGACCCCTCCTTGGGTTTCCGAGGTGGTAACACTACAGAAGTAGATTGCCCAACCTTCCTTCTGAGGAGTGGCTGGTGGGTTTCAACTGCCAGCCTTCTGATTGGCAGTCAAATGCCTTAGGCACTACACCACCAGAGCTCCCCAATATGTATATAAATGTGTTTGTTTTTATAAAACAAAAACAAATTTTGATACTTGTAATGACAAGTTTTAGATTGCAACTTGAAAATGTGTGAGGAAGTACATAGTTCTTCTAAATTCTTTGAGAGTACATGAAAGTCCATTTTTAAGGTCATCACTCATAATAATCCTATGAGGTAGATAATAATATTCACATTTCCAGTTGACAGATGCAGCATGACTGAGGCCCAGAGAAGTTAAATTTGCCCTAGAATGCACAGTTAGAAAGGGTCAAGATTAAAATTCTAACCTGAGCAATTCTGGTCTCACTACCTGAGCTCTTAATCACCATGCTAAAAAATTTCAATTTAAAATTTCAGTTAATATTTATTCAGGCCTGAAAGGGAATCAGAACAATGTACTTCTAAATTATGAGAGGAGTTACTGAGCAAAAAAATTCTGTCTCAAGGAAAATGTTGAAAAATGCTGAAAGGGGCTTTAGTCTGCCACAAATGATATTGATAGAAAATTGTTAGTTTTCCAATATTATTTCTTTTCTCTTCCACTGATGCTAGAAATAGGAACTTGAGATACTTAAGTGGGTTTAAATATAAGGATTACCTGGAAAACTGAGTAGTCAATATGGCATTTAAGTCAGAACATGTTTATACTTCTAGTGACAGAATAATTTATGATGTTGACTACTTGGGAATACGGTAGGAGCCGTGTGCTGCCAAGCATTTAAATAGTATCTTTACAAGTGGATGCTCCACCCTTGTTGCACCATTTCCCACACCATATGAGGCCTTCCCAAAATCCATAAAGTTCATTTATAAAAGCATTTTGTTTGTGAGCAAGAAGGGTGGACACACACACACACACACACCCCCCTCAAAGGTAAAGTTCCAAGAATGACATTTTCTAAATCACCTTGGGTTAAAATTAATTGTAAGCTCATGTTGCTTTGAAAATGTTTAACCTCTGGACTTAATTCAAGTTTTCTTAAAATATACTTTAGACTACATGGGATGGAATGAAGCAGGCAAGCTCTGTGGAGGACTAGAGACACCATACTCCCTGGGACAGACCTGGCTCGTCAGCACTGGCATACCTACGAAGAGCTCCTAGGAGAGCGGTGGCCAGATACATTATGCAAGTTCCTTTGGAGAAGAATTTTCCTTATCATTGGGTGGGCTAAGGAGCTCTGGTGGTAAAGTGATTAAGTGTTTGGCTGCTAACTCAAAGGTTGGTGGTTCAAACTCACCAGCTGTTCTGTGGAAGAAAGGTATGACCTTCCATAAAGGTCAGTTCTCCCCTGTCCTATAGGCTCACTATGAGTGGGAACCAACTTGATGACAACAGGTGGCAACGGGCATGACTGTGACCCAGGATGTCAGCATGGTTTTGGAAGAGCGAAGGTAGCTGGTGCAGGGAAAGAGCCCAGGCAGGGGATCCAGGAACAGCTTTACAACCTTCCATCCTGGAGGCCGGAGGCAAGTCATGCATCTTATGGCCTCATTTTGCTCTAAAAGTCTATGACGCGGAAAATCTGAGGTGGAACTGCTTTCTCTAAATTTATTAGAAAATGTTACTAGGTAGAGGAATAGCCTCTTCCTCGAAAAACCCCGATCAGCATGACTGAATCCCATGCATGTATTCCCCTGCCTGCACTTTTCCAAAAGGTGTTTTCAATTATTGTTAGTGAGCTAATGTTCCCTTGACTATCTTAAAAACTTAGACAAGCAGGACAATTAAATTTGAAACTTGAGGAAAACAATAGCAAATATCTGCAACAATGGGCCCATGCAGACAAAGGCGTCTCTGCCCTGGGCTTTTCTGTACGTGGGGCTTCACAGTCAAAGGAGCTGCCCTAGAGCAAGCCCTCCATGGAAAGTTCTCAGGAGGCAACCACAAAAATGGAATAGTTGAGCCAGGAACTTTGAGAAAATGTGAATAAGGTTTTATGTGGCTACACACACCACTACTTCTATTATGAGAAAAGTTGGCTGGTTTTGGGGTGGGTACAGGGTAGGGTAAATGTGTGTGAGTTTCACTTCTCACCTTCTGAAATGTGTTTAGAACTGGAGGGGACGTTAGAGATCATCTAACTCAATCCCTGTGTCTCATAGCCAAGGGAATGTGAAATGAAAGATGAGATGACTTGCTCCGGATCACCTAGCTAGTAGGTGGCAAATGGAGACTAGAATACAGTTGTTTCTTTCTTTTTTAACTTAAAAAATTTTAATATACATTTATAGATTGCCCTATAGAGAGATTACACTATTTTGCACTCCCAACAACAGTATATGGGTACATCTGTTTTCCATACTATTCTTAACACTGTGGCTTAATCTTTTTAATTTAATCCATTTGATGGCAATAATGATTTCTTTTTCTTTGATTATTAGTGTGTTTGAACAAACAGCCTTTCCTTGACCATTCTTCTTTAAGAACTATCTGTAAGAACTTTGCCTATTTTTGATTGAAACGTTTGTTTTTCTGATTTTTACAGTTTTTTTTTAAACAAAGCAAACTTGTTTTACATTCAACAGTTCATGCACATCTAATTTCATGCCCTGATTACTGTCCCCAACCATAAAAAAACTCCTTCCTGTTACCACTCCCTCCCTGTGCTCTTCTTATCGACACGTTCCTATCTGTCCAGCTTTCCCACTATGTGAATGCCACCCCTCTGGTGTCTCATGGCTGATTGATCCAAGGGGTGCATCTCCCTAGAGTAGGTGGGTGCATCACTAGAATACAGTTGTTTCTACTGCAATATGCTGCTTAAAAAGTCTGGCCAAATCTTCCTGGTTTACTTATTTGGTATCTTCAAGAGAACGAAGGAACAATGAATCATTACTGCAAATGCCTAATGAAACTGGTATTTATATAGAGTATTTGGTATTTATAGACAGTTTATCTTTTCTCTCAAATTTAAGATGACAATGAAATGATTTAGGGATAGAACACTATCTATATATCAAGAATCAATGCTAATGATGAAGAACTGATGTATTTGAACTGTGGTATTGATGAAGAATACTGAATATATGTTGGACTGCCAAAAGAATAAGCAAACCAGTCTTAGAAAAAAATACAACCAGAATGCTCCTTAGAAGTGAGGATGGCAACCAAAAGAACTAGATGGTGCCTGGCTACCACTGTCATCCACTTGGAAGGGATGTATGAGATCCTGCATAGAGAGGGAGAACAATGTGGAACAAAACTCAAAATCATTTGGAGGCAAAAAAAAAAAAAAAGAAGGTGGGGAAAAGGTTTGCAGGTCCAATAGAGCCTGAATACCACTGAATAGAGTGAAACCACTGAGACTATGGCCCCTAGCTGGCCTTCAGGTCTGGGATTGAACCCACATCTGTGGTTTCCAGCCAAACAAAGAACAGGTAAGTGAGTTAAACATTTACCTCAAGTAGACACACACCCTGGAGAGAACAATCAAGGGAGAAGAAAGGGCTGCTTATGCACAGGGAGACAGCTCAGGGCACAGAAGAGTATGGAGGGATGGACACTGGGAAGAGGTAACTATGGGGAGGAAGTGGGAGGGGAGCTGTTGCATTGTAAATTTTGGTCAATGACATGAGACAAAGTATATGTGAACTGCTGTATGAAAAGTGAATTTACTCTGTAAATTTTCACCCAAATCAAAATAAAATTAAAAAAAGAAGTGAGAATGGCAAGACTTTGGCTAGCTTACTTAGCAATTAATGATATTTTTAATTTAATTCCTTGAACAACCTGTTGCCATCGAGTCAAGTCCTAGCTTACTTTGGATACATCATTGGCAAAAAAATTGCTAGGAAAAAGAAACTATGGTTGGTAAAGTAGAGGGTCAGTGAAAATGAGGGAACCCTGCGTGAGATGGACTGACACAGTGCTTGCAACAATGGGCTCAAATACATCAACAATCAGGAAGATGGCACAGGACAGGCAACGTTTCACTCTGCTTTATATACGGTCGGCATGGGTCCCAGCAACTTACAATAACAACTCTACTCCATTAAACTAAGGCATGATTATTTTTGAGATATTTTCTGCTTGATAAGCTCTCTGTTCAAAATGAGGGTAGAAAATAGAGAAATGTTTTCCTATCTCCATGTACTCTTTCAGGCTTTCAGTTAAGTTAATATGTGTACAAAGTTAGTAAAACTAAAGAAGAAATTAAATTTCGAAGAAATTAGCCAGTATTATTCAGTAGAAAAAAAACGGGAAAAGCAAGTAAATTTCCTGGGGGGTTTAGTTGCAGATATGCATACAGAAGCATTACGAACTTGTAATGTAACTAATCCTAAATAATAAAATAATTCTTGTAAGGGCAAATACACTCAGAATTGGAAAGCAAATCAATATAATTTCTAAATTTCTTTTGGTTACTGAAAACAAGGGCTAGACATTGGAATGTGGTAGTAAAATAGGCATATCTAGAGATCTAATGTTAACTATGGGAACTCTGGTAGCCTAGTGCCTAAGGCACTTGACTGCTAACCAGAAGGCTGGTGGTTCAAACCCACCAGCCACTCCTCGGAAGGAAGATGGAGCAATCTACTTCCATAGTGATACTGCCTCGGAAACCCAAGGAGGGGTCACTATGAGTCGGGTCCGACTCGAGGGCACATAACAACAACAACAACGTTAACTACATCAGATACATTTTTAATCTGGGATACTTTACTGTCAGGGAAATTTTTTAAAAAAAATGATCCTCTATGGTACTTTCTAATGCTGATACTTTATGGAGCGGACATACGGTAACTTTCTTATTTCATGCAAAATTATTTTCTCTCCAACCAAACCAAAGCCACTGCCATTGAGCTGATTTCGACTCAGTGACCCTACATTATTGTCATGTGCTATCGAGTTGTCTCTGACTCATAGCAACATTGCGTATAACAGAACGAAATACTGCCCGGTCCTGTGCCAGCCTCACAATTCCTACTACACCTCAGCCCATCACTGCAGCCACTGTGTCAATCCATCTTGTTGAGGGCCTTTCCCTCCTTCGTTGACCCTCCAACCTTCTCACCTTCTGAATTTGGCTTACCATTTTTTTTTTCACCAAGCATGACATCCTTCTCCAGAGAATGGTCCCTTCTGAAAACATGACCAAAGTAAGTGAGGGCAAGTCTGACCACTTTCACTTCCAAGGAGCATTCCAGCTGCACTTCCTCCAGGACAGATTTGTTAGCTCTTTTAGCAGTCCACAATACTTTCAACATTCTTCGCCAGCACCACCACTTAAACACATCAACTCTTCTTCAGTCTTCCTTATTCATTGTCCAGCTCTCACATGCCATATGAAGAGATTGAAAACACCATGGCTTGGGTAAGTTGCATCATTGTCTCCAATGAGATATCTTTGCTCTTCAGCACTTGAAAGAGGTCTTCTGCAACGGATTCGCCCAATGCAATACACCTTTTGATGTCTTGACTGCTTTCCATTGGTGCTGATTGTGGAACCAAGTAATATGAAGTCTTTGACAACTTCAATCTTTTCTCTGTCTATCATGATGCTACTTATTGGTCCAGTTGTGAGGATTTTTGTTTTCTTTATATTGAGGTATAATCCATATTTCAGACTGTCATCTCTAATCTTCATCAGTAAGTGCTCTAAGTCACCTTCACTGTCAGCAAGCAAAGTTGTGTTGTCTATTTATCTCAGGTTGTTAATCAGCTTTCCTCCAACCTGATGCCACATTCTTCTTCATATAGTCTAGATTCTTGGATTATTTGCTCAGCATACAGATTGAATAACTATGGTGAAAGGGTACAACTCTGACACACTCCCTTCCTGATTTTAAACCATGCAGTATTCCCTTGTTCTGTTCGAACGACAGCCTCCTGGTCTATGGATAGGTTCCTCATGAGTACAATAAAGTGTTCTGGAATTCCTATTCTTCTCAAGGTTATCCACAATTTGTTATGATCCACACAACTGAATGCTTTTGCATAGTCAATGAAACACAAATAAATACCATTCTCATATTCTTTGCTTTGAACCAAGATCCATCTGACATCAGCTATGATATCCCTCGTTTCATGTCCCCTTCTGAATCCAGCTTGCATTTCTGGAAGTTCTGTCAATATACTGCTGTGACCGTTTTTGAATTATCTTCAGTAAGATTTTATGTGCATGTAATTTCAATGATATTGGTCGATAATTTCCACATACTGTGGGATCACCTTTCTTTGGAATGGGTACAAATATGGATGTCTTCCAGTCAGTTGGCCAAGTAGCTGTCTTCCAAATCTCTTGGCATAGCCAAGTGAGTGCCTCCAGCGGGGCACCTGTTTGTTGAAACATCTCAATGGGTATTCTGTCAATTCCCAGAGCCTTGTGTTTCACCAATTTCTTCAGTACAGCTTCAACTTGTTTCTTCAATACCATTGGTTCTTGATCACTGCCATCTCCTAAATGGACGATCATCTACCAATTCTTCTTGGTCTAGTGCCTGTGTATTCCATCCATCTTCTTTTGATGTTTCCTGCATCATTCAACATATTGCCCATGGAATCTTTCAATATTGACCCCATACCGAAAAAAAAAAAAAAAAAAAAAAACTCACTGCCATGGAGTCAGATCCGACTCATAGCAACTTCTCATTGGGTTTCCGAGGCAGTATCACTATGGAAGTAGATTGCCCAAACTTCTTTCTGAGGAGTGGCTGGTGGTTCAAGCCTTAGGCACTACGCCACCCAGAGCTCCCATTGATCCCATAGGATAGAGTAAAACTGCCCCATAGGGTTTCCAATACTGTGATCGGTATGGAAGCAGATTGCCACATTTTTCTACTGAAGATTGGTTGGTGGTTTTGAACCACCAACCTTTTGGTTAGCAGCCAATTGCTTAACCACTGCATTACCAGAGCTCCTAAACTTCACTTAGTGCAAGCAGAAAGGAAGATATACCTTTGAAATGATAGTAAGAGCCATTGCAAACTACATTTTGATTTATAAATGTTTTGTTTTTATTTGACATTTTAGAAACACATTTAAGTGGAAAAGGTGAGGTTCACCTGCACATGCATATGCTTATGTTATGCATAAGTGATGATTTATCTAACTTATGATTATATAGTCAAACCCTTTGCGTATATAGAGTAAAATCACACAAGTTCCTGTTCATAAAGCTCTCTGGAAGAAACACAGTGACTCTAAGATTTTACTTCCCATAGTGCCACACTGGCTTCCAGTTTTTAATGGTTCCTCCCTTTAAACAAATCTCTGAAACTTTGAAAGGTCTTACTCATTTTCTTTAAGTTTTCCTATGTATCTCAAAATAGCCCCAAATGCAAATATATAAGCAGTCTTGATTAGATTTTATATTTTGCCCCAAATGAACCAATTTGGTTGACTGAGCTCATAAATGTTTGCATACTGTTTGAGTGTGTTGAATGAAAAAAAAAAAAAACTCTACCCAATGGACTAGTAAAAAAAATAGCAAATGGGGGACTAATAGGGCCTTTTGAAATGAGTCATTCAAAAGGTTGGCATTAAAACTATTTACACATGTACATGAACTAACAATATGGAGGCTATGGTTAACTCTGGCAGAAATGCAGACTCTAGAAGCTTAGATAAGCAAGAAATGAGGTAGATCATAATGCCCAAAGTTTTCCTTTAAAACTGAGCACCTTTCTGCTGGCATAAAGGTAGCAGAGTAACTAGAATCTTAATATAAGCAATGTCATTATTTCATGAAATGAATAACACAAAGTAATTATGACTTGGTAAAATGTTCTTTGTAAACCAGTTATCAACTTCAGCATCCATCATTTTTATTTTGATAATTAGGCACACAACCTTAATACTTTTGATCAAAAACTACTGTAGAACTTCAATGGCAAGAATCAAAGAAATGATGATCTTCAAAAAATTTTATAAAGTTGCAAACACAACTTAGTTAAGATGGATTATTCTGGTGCTTTTTTAATGTGATAATCAATGTAGACCTCATATTTCAAAGGAGATAAAGAGCCAGGTTTCTGACCAAATAATATTTGCTTCTTAGCAAAAACAAACAAACAAAAACATTTGTTTTAATTGCATTTTGTTTGTTTAGGGAGTAAAAAAAAAAAAAACCAAAAACTTCCTGTGCCCGAGTTGTTTTGACTCATAGCGACCCCTCCTTGGCTTTCTGAGGCGGTATCTCTATGGAAGTAGATTGCCCCATCTTCCTTCCAAGGAGTGATTGGTGGGTTTGAATCACCAGCCTTCCGGTTAGCTATCAAATGCCTTAGGCACTTCGCCACCAGAGCTCCCCATTAGAATAAGAACCACCAAATTAGGGAGGAAAAAATAATCACAATGATTATAGTTATGTACAGCCATGGCTCTCAGATTTTATCATGCAACAGAATCACTTGAGGAGTTTGTTAAAATACAAATTGCTGGGCCTCAGAGTTTCTGATTCAGAATGTCTGGGGTTAGGTCCAGGAATCTGCATTTCTAACAAGTTCCCAGATGATGTTGATGCTGCTATTCCAGGCAACATACTTTGAGAATTGCTCATCTAAAATAATCCTTTGGAAATTAACGAGTGGGTTAAGAAAGAGAGAGAGAGAGAGAGAAGTATATGTTTAAGCACTCATATGATAGTGAAAAATGACTTAAACATTTGACTGCTAATCAGAAGGTTGGTGGTTCAAACCCATCAGCCACTCTGGGGAAGGAAGACAGGGCAATCTACTTCCACAAAGATTTAGGCCTCAGAAACCCAAAAGGGGTAGCTAGGAGTCGGAATGGACTCGATGGTAGTGGGTTTGGTTTGGTTTAGGTCTTATGTTAAATATCCTAGAAAGTCTATAATGAGATACTAAGTAAAAAGTCTTTGAATCATTTATTTTCTAGACAACTCTGACCTTGTCAGGGACTGACTACCAACAAGTCTGACCCTGAACAGTAAAATCCTATATGTAATTTTTTTTTAGAGTTTTAAACTGCTGCTAAAGACTGGAAGAACACTTCATTGTAATTTCATAAATATAGCTGTTGTTGTTATGTGCCGTCAAGTCGGCCCCGTCTCATAGCGACCCCTCCTTGGGTTTCTGAGGCAGTATCACTACAGAAGTACAATTGCTCGACCTTCCTTCTGAGGAGTGGCTGGTGGGTTTGAACTGCCTGCCTTCTGGTTAGCAGTCAAGTGCCTTAGTCACTATGCTAGCTAGTGAAACTTAAACATTCCAAATTACTAGATTAAACTTGAACTTTTCTAAACATTAAATAAAACTACAATGGTAAGAGTGATTTATTTATTCTTTTGAAACTACAAGCAAGCTAATTCTATAGATTCTGGAATGTACAATAGGTCATCACAAAACAAACCCCAAAGGCTGAATCACATCTCTTCAAACTAGGTGGCGTCTTAAATCAACAAGGATAAGTCTTCGACTATCATGCTGACAAGCAGATTTTGTGACATTTACAGACCTCACAGAAACAGAAGCATGTAACAATAAATTTAAGCAAGGTTATTTAAAAAATGGGTGTATCTGAGTGTGTCTATAAAGTCTCTCTAAAGAAAATTTGCTAGAACTTGACTATAACCAAAAAATAGCTATACTGTGGGATCCTGTTTCCTGTAGCTGCATTCTTTTGACCAGAAATATGAATACCATGCTGTAGTTTAGGGTCTTTAAAGCTGGATTATACTTCACCCGGATATTATGGCCTGTCCTTTCCAAGAAATTCCTGGAAATGAGTAACTTCTTACTGATAGAAGAGAATAAAAACCATTAACTAATTACTAACCTAGCTACATCTTAAGATATAAATTAGAATAAAAATAAGTTTTCTCATTAGTAATGATAAAAAGTTTTGACTTTCTTTTCCTCCCTAACAGTGTAGAGGAGCTTCTTTAAGTTTCTGTTGTACTGTATTTGTAAATTCTTCACTATGAGTGATAGAAGTACAAAATTGTTGTTAGCTGCTGTCGAGGTGACTGATTCATGGTGACCTTAAGTGCAACAGAATGAATGTTGCTTGGTTCCGTGTCATTCTCATAATCATCAGCATGTTCAAGTCCATCATTACAGCTGTTGTGCCATGTACCTCACTGAGGGTCTCTAAATCTACGTTGGCTCTCTACATCACCAAACATGATGTCCTTCTCTAGAGATTAATCTAATCTAAAGCAAGAGAGTTGGACAACGTTCTGTTGTGATCTATAAAGTTTTCATTGGCTAATCTGTGGAAGTAGGCAGCCAGGCATATCCTGGTCTGTAAGCTCTACTGAAATCTGTCAACCATGGGGGTTGTGGCTGATTATTTGAAACAATGGTGGCATAACTTCTAGCATGGTAGCATAGTGCCTAAGGCACTTGACTACTAACCAGAAGCCTGGTGGTTCAAACTCACCAGTCACTCCTTGGAAGGAACATTGGGCATTCTACTTCCTGAGTGATACCGCCTCAGAAACCCAAGGAATGGTCGCTATGTGTCGGGACCAACTCGATGGCACACAACAACAACTTCTAGCATCATAGTAACACACAAGCCACTACAGAACAACAAACTGACAGATAGGTGGTGGAAGTACCAAATAGTATTTATTTTGTACATGTGCAGTTTAGGTCAATATATTAAACAGAACAGATTTTATTCTAAAAATTCTATGCATCATACTTTATAATATATAGCTCCCTTAGTTTAACAATAATATTTTTGGGTTCTTACAAACAGCATAATGAAGAATCAAAAGGCTCTTGTATATTGTAATTCTATGCTAAAAATTCACTGGGCCTGAAACCATCTCTGTGTAGTTAACTTTCAGAATAGGATGTAGCACTTTCTGGAAAATGGGGAGGGAATACCATAAGACATTGGCACAGTTTCCCTTCAGACAGCATTTAGTCTAAATACGCCACGCTCAGACTTTAAAAGCGTGGTTCTCAGTTGGAGGTGATTTTGTCCCCAGAGGACATTTGGCAACGTCTGAAGATATTTTTGATTGTCACTGCTGGAGGGTACTACTAGCACATAGATTTGACTTTCTTTTCTCCCTACCAGTGTAGAGGATATTGAGCATATGATGTTCAATAGAGGACAGGGGTGCTGCTAAACATATTACCAAGGACACAACTATCTCTACAACAGAATATCATCTGGCCTCAGATGTTAACAGTGTCCCCTGAGAAACCTTGCTGTAAAACAACTAAGAGGCACTACTAATAATAAAAAGACATATTATATGATAGTGATGCAGTATCATGAAACAGCTTGACCATCCAGCCAGACATTCTATTACTTAGTTGTGATAACCTATGTAAGAAAATTCCTTCCTAGATGACTTTTGTGACTGCCACACTAATAAAAATCAAACTAAACTGGTGTGGACTTCAGGCAAGCAACATAGTGCAGAGGCCAAAATACAAGGAGACCTCAACCCAAACCCAGGAATCTTCATGAAAATAAACAAGCAGTTAATCTCTAAACTAGGCCCCAAAAGATCTTTCTACATACATACACTTGGAAGATACAGGGAGCTAAGTACAGTCAGATTGCTGTAAGAGGCTGGTATTGAGAGACAAAATTAAAGTCTGCCCAAGAGCATGACTTTAGGTTTTTAAAGAATACTGTTAGGTTTCCAAGGACACAGATTAATCATCAGTATATCTGCGGGATAATGATAAACTGTGGTATATAACCATTGCCCTCCATATTTACTGCTGACAAAAAAGAGAATATCTTCCTGAATTATAGCAAGATGGATTAACATTAGGTAGAAAACAGATGGCAATTAAAAAAAAAAAAAAAGTCACAGTGTAAATTACACTAAAGAATCTTTATCTCCTAAAAATTTTGAGACCAGAAGGACTCTTGGGTGGTGAAGGTGAAGCTTGATCTTGAGACAGGGTTGTGGACCATGGTCTAGAGTCCTGTAATTTTTTTCTAAATTTAAAGACTATCTAAACAAACGAACACAAATCAAAGAACCCAAACCTAAATCCACTGTTGTTGAGTTGATTATGACTCAGTAAGACCCTGACAGAGTAGTATTGTCCCACAGAATTTCCAAGACCACAATCTTTGTGGAAGCAGATTGGCACATCTTTCTCCTGCAGTGTCTGGGGGTTTCAAACCACTGACCTTTCAGTTTGCAGCTGAGTGCTTTAACCACTATACCAACAGGGCTCCTAAAGACCATTTAGCCCCATCAAAAGAAATAGATCAAGAGAAATATCAGCCTTCTTCACAAAAGATGTTCAATAGATATTTCTTAAATAAAAAATGAAGAATCACAGAAATATGTGACTCCTTCTGTAAGGAAGTCCTTATAAACACAGACCTAAACTAATTTATATTCTAAACTCATACTGTAGGAAAGCAATATGAGCCAATTTCAAATGGAATGCTTTGGTAACCATGGCAGGAAAACACACACATATATCTCCAAATGGGAGTAAGCACAGAAAAATCAGTCCATGCCTTGTTCTGGTAATAGCTAACTGGTGAAAAATGATGACATCCTTGATCTATTCTCAGAAAGCTTCCAGCTCCAACTCAAATAAAGAACAAATTTAGCCCAAGAAATGACACCGACCTCTAATTATTTGATGAACCCAAATACTGTCTCCCTGCAACCTTAATTGCTTCTTGCCAGTGTGGGAACTTGATAAGGCATCAATCCTTTAAACTTAACCAGTTTCAGTCTTTCTCAGATTGGTTGGAGAGGATCTAAGCCTGTATTTTTCAAAATGTGCTCCATAGATCACCTATACCTGTATCACCCAGGACACTAGTTAAAATGCAGATTCCTGGTCTCTACCTCCCACTATAGAATTGTCCAGATATACTCAGGAATTGGCATTTTCACACACATTCCTCAGGTGATTTGGATGTTTACTAAATTTTGATAAACATTCTTTAAAGAGATAGATAGTCTGTCCAAGGATCACAGTCAAAATTCTGGAGTTATACATACCCTCTAAGCTAGCTTGTGAGAGTTTTAAGAGAGTTAAGAATAGTGGCTAGCTTAGGAAAGGAACAGATATATGCACACCCATGTTCATCACCACACTACTTACAATAGCAAAATGATGGAAACAACCTAGGTGCCCATCAATAGAAGAATGGATAGCCAAACTAGGGTACACAATGGAACACTATGCAACACTAAAGAATAACGTAGAATCTGCAAAACACTGCATAACATGGATGAACTTGGAGGACATTATGCTGAGTGAAATAAGTCAACCACAGAAGGACAAATATAGTATTAGTTCATTATTGTAAAAAGTCAAGGAAAGGTTTATATATGGAAGGAAACTTTCTTTGTTAGTTACCAGGGATGGGAGGGGAGGGGAAGAAACACTGTAAAAAAAAAAAAAAAAAGCATTGACCCATGTCATTTTGTTGTTGTTGTTGTGTGCCGTCGAGTCGGCCCCGACTCATAGTGACCCCTCCTTGGGTTACCGAGGCAGTATCACTACGGAAGTAGGATTGCCCAACCTTCCTTCTGAGGAGTGGCTGGTGGGTTTGAACCGCCAGCCTTCTGGTTAGCAGTCAAGTGCCTTAGGCACTATGCTACCAGAGCTCGTATATTTTGCTGTACATAAATTATGTTTCAATAAAATGTATTAAAAAAAAAAAAAAGAATAGTGGCTGGCTTATTTCAAGGATGCAGTGAAGGTTACAAGTGGTTGTGGAAGACCCAAAGTTGTGACAGTGAAGCATTTAATTTCTCCCCTGGTGAATTCTGAGTTGCTTCATCCATCTCCTTCAAGCTTCTACTCTGTGTTTCAACATGTCATGGGAACCTCTGATGGAGATATTATATTATATGTGAGTTCATTATAATTTAATAAAAAGAAATAAAAGACCCAATGTCCTTGTTTATTTTATTCTGTGTGAGTTACTAAATACTGGGCATATCAAGCCTTGATTTTTTTTTTTTTTTTAGGATGGCTGTAAACCCCCAAATCTGGGATTTACCATGGAATTCGTATTTATTCTATCTAATATTTTGGGAATCCACATAATCTCAAATAAAATAGTAGAACCCTGCAGTGAAGAGCAACTCAGAAGTATCTGGAAGACTCTTTTGACTCCACATCCTTACAAAGAATTTTAATAATCAGATGTGGCCTTTGTCATACCTAGGCCTTCTTCCTACAAAAAATAAAAAAACTACCTTTGTGCTGGCATGACAAAATACATCTTGTGATTTTTCATGAACTACAAAATAAGTTCTTTCATGAGGTGCTAACACAAATATCCCTTCAAAGCAACCAAGAACATTATGAACTTCAACTATAATATTCAGTACAAATATTTATTAAGCACCTGAGAGGAGAGTATCATCAAACCAGTACCAGATAACAGTATTTATTAATTTATTTTAATTTATAAATTGAATAATTCAATTCTAAATTATAAATTGAATAATTCAATATTGTTACTATAATTTATAATCTTTTAGCTTGGGCCAGTATAATAGTGAGAATTCTATTTTAGAGTCTGAAAAAATGAAATCCATTTTCCCCAACCTTTCTTTTAAAATTCCTTATTATTCTTAATGAATTTATCTCATTCTGTGTTATTTACATTCTAAGTTAATAACTATGTTAACTTTCTTGGGGAAAAAGGTTATCTTGTAATTCCTTTATTTGGAATGCTATACCTTCTCCTTTCTCCATTCCCATAATTCCTCCTTATCTCAAATACAGCTACCTTGTATTAACATTTTATGGTACAAACTCCTTGAAGACTGGATCTAGCCATGCATGCCCTACTAGCTAAACATCTACTTGTTGATTAACTGCTTTTATTTTTTTAATCTGGTTGCTGACCTGAAATACTACAAGTGAATGCAAACACCGTGAGTGCAAACATTTCTGTTTCTCAGATTGTAAGATCAACCACAACCCACTCCATCAGAGTCAATTCCCATTCATAGCAACCCTTTAGGACAGAGTAGAACTGCCCTACAGGATTTCCAAGGCTGTAAATGTTTATGGAAGCAGATTGCCTTACCTTTGTCCCATGGAGCAGCTGGTGGTCAAACGCCTTAACCACTTCACCACCAGGGCTCCTTAGATTGTAAAATAGAGAAGATGAATTTGAGTCTACTTAAGAATACAGTGAATCCTGTGTGGGAGCTCACATGGACAATGGCTGAGAGAGGTTTCTGCACCATAGTGTGTTACCATTGCTAGAAACCTGTGAGGAATGTGTGAATATCTGGTTTTCTTAAGGTCTTTTCATGCCAAGTAAGAGCTATCCCACCCTTTTCAAAGGACACAAAATTCAAAGTACAGCTCTGTCTGTGTCTTAGGGACCCAATCAGAATGTGCAAACAGAAAGTAAGTATACCCTGGCCAACCTTGGACCAAAAGGCCTCTTTAATCAAATTAGAGTTTTGATTTCTCATGTGGAACAACAAAAGGTCTTCTGGGAGGAAGCATCTTCTGTTTGAACCATAATTTTAAAATTAGCCTTGGCTTATCTTAATGATACAGGACACACAATGCCAGGCAAGAAATGAAAACTAAGCCATAAAACACAAACTAAGCTTAGATATTACCTGGGCTATCTACATGGTCTAATTACACCACTTTGTTAATGACCTGAAAGCATGACTAGAAATTACATTAATAAGTTCTTGAGATGGTACTAAATATGGAAATGGTAGGAGTGACATATGTGAGGTCAGGTGACAATAATGGATCTGTGGAGATTAGAAATATGGGCAGAAAAGTACACTATGAGTTCAGTCTGACAAAATACAATGAACTACAAGTATCCAGGAAAAACTAACAGAAGACTGATATTCAGTGATGGATGAAACCTCAAAAGCAAGTCAAATGCAACCGGGTGGATACTGGAATCCACAGAGTAGAAGTGATTTTGCAGTGTGATGGAAACAGCAAAGCTAAAGTCTGTCGAGCTGCCTGCTCATCAGAGGGCCTCAGCAAATGCTGATGAAAGTGAAAATGATGAATAAAAGCAACTCAGTTCTTGCATCCAAGAGTGTGAACACCTGGCCTTCTGCTTTGGATTTAAACATTCTTTTAGAAAGATGAAAGCACCTGAGAGGACTTTAGAGGAAAAACTTTTTTTTTTTTTTACAGGGATGGGCACATGATTAAAGGAATGAAGTAAGTCTGCTGAACAATGGCTAAGAGAGGTATTTAACTTTGGTCAAAATTATTGTTTACATTTTAAGGGTTTTCCAGGCAAGATAATTAACAAATACATTTCTTAGTTATATAAATGGCAGATGAAAAAGTGAATTTATAGAAAGCATCAATCCTGTACAAAGCCATGTCAGTTGACAAAAGACTCAGATCACAGAATTTTAGAGAAAGGGATCTTAGAGATCCTCTGGTTTGGTGTCTTCAGAGTAAAGTCTCAAAGTCACTTAACTCATAATCACCAGAAGAGCTTGTTAAAAATGAAGATCCCTCAGCCTCAATTTAGTCTTCCTGAACCTTAATATTCCAAGGGAATTAGCCGGAGAATCACATGGAGTTTCAGGGCCTCATTTTATACATGAGGAAACTGAGGCCCAGAGAAAGTGCCAGCCAAAGTCAGGCATCCTCGGATGAAATTCTACTCAAATTGAATAGAATTGAATTCTATAATAAAGGTGAGAAGAGGAAAGAAAATAAAGAACAAATATTGGACAAGCCAGGAGCAGGAGCAAGAAATGACTGACTGGCCTCTGGCTCCAAACCAAACTGAACTGAACCAAACCAAACACATTGCTGTCAAATTGATTCTGACTCATAGTGGCACTGTAAGATAGAGTAGAACTGCACCATAGGGTTTACAAGGCTGTAAATCTTTACAGAAGCAGACTGCCATATCCCTCCCATGGATGGTTGGTAGGTTTGAACCATTGACCTTTGATTAGCAGCTGAGGACTTTAACTACTGTATGACCAGGGCTCCTTTGGCCTCTGGTTAGGATGACACATCTGCATGTGTAAAGCTGAATCACAATCTGAACAGAAAAGCTTTCACTCCAATCCACTATCCCTATCTCTTAAAACATACACTTAAAAGACTGACAAAAATTGGCTGTAAAAAGAAGCTAAAGTTACAAGTAGGTCTAGCTTAATCTCATGGGTCTTGACCATCCTCATCTTGAAAGAGGGGCACGGTGGTTTTAGGAATGGCTGTGCCTCCCTGAGGCCTAATTCGGGAGCTGCCATCTTGGCAGAGATGGACATGAGATGGGTGAATGGAAATGTCCCCTCTGTGCCACCATACAAGGATGGCAGTGTGAGGTTCCATCCCTAAATTCTAAATTATTTCTAAATACAAAACATCATGTGAAGCAGAGGATAGAACCATAAACTTTTCTGTATTCAAAGGTCTTTCTTACAGTTTCTTAACTCTCAGGGACTTATTTCAACAATTTAAGAATTTTCGGCCAGCGCTTAAAGACATTAAAACTAATCTCTCACTTTCCTATCCCTATAATCACATGACAGCTTTAGAACTCCACCAACTTTCAGATTCTCTAATTTATAATGGCTCCTTCTGTCTTATATCTTCTCTTACTTTTGACTATCTGGGGGATAAAAAATGATTTAAAAAAGTATAATAAAGCTCCCACAGAAAGAGAACTTATAAAAGGAAGAAAAGTTCAAAGGAGAACAAATTATGTTTTTTCCTAACATCTAAAAAATGTGAAATCTCTGCCTCATTATCATGAATCTTTTGCTTCTGTAGGGTGAAGGACACAGGGATGAGAACCAGATTGTGGTTTGCCTCTGCACCATTTCTGTAGCAGAGTGGAGCCTTCTGGATAGTTCTTCTATTTCATTATGAATTTGTTATGTTAAAGGAACCATAGCACATTGATCTCACTTCTTTTAGCAGAAACTGGCCAGGTAGTGCTTCTAGTTGGGTCAGCCACAGCTATTTCCAGCTTTGACAATTTCTAATCCTATAAAGCAATCTGGGTTTGCCCTCAAGACAACTCCTTCCTCCCCAAAAAAACCCAGAAGTGACATGGATCAATACAAAATGCACTAGAAATGTAAAAGGTTAAACTAGCTTTGTATAAACATGTTATTGTTGTTGTTATGTGCCATCAAGTCGGACCGACTCATAGCAACCCCTCCTTGGGTTTCAGAGGCGGTATCACAATGGAAGTAGATTGCCCAACATTCACAGCTTCTTAAAAAAAAAAAAAAAAAAAAATCATTATTACAAAAGAAAATCAAATGTTTGACATGCATAGAAAAGTAAGAACTTTTTTTGAAAAACATGGGGACCAGATTTGAAAAGAAAATGTATTCCCCAAATCAGAGTTTTCAGAAAAAGGACAGCTCATTTTATTACAATTTGCCAAGGCACTTCTGAAACATAAGAGATCTACAGAGAAAACAGTGGAAGAAAGTGATGCTACATTTTAGAGGGGAAAGGGCCTCTGGAAAACAAACTTTCAAAGGAGTTAACATAAAGCAAGCAGGTCCTTAATTTCTTATAAAGTCATAACACTGACACCAAGTTTGTTCCCAGGTGTCAGGGAGTGGGTGGGTTCAGCAGAAGTCTTTGTCTGGTGCTTCAAAGTAGCTTTGGGGAAGCAGCAAGGAGCTTTACACAGCCTGTGCCTGGAGGCCCCGGGGGCTTTCAGATGAGCACTCTGGTACTCCACTGCAGGACAAACAGCTTGGATTCTTCTTTAATGACAACAGTGTATCAGCTACTTTTGAGGTTACAGTATATTTAAACAGGATCTGCCTCATGTTTTCCAGTAGTGGAGGAGGAAAAGAAAAAAACTAAAAAGCCCCTGCAAATATTTTCCTGCAGTTAACTGTGGAAGACCTTGCTTTCACTTGCATGCAAGACTGAAAAAAGGGAAGGAGAAACCCCAGTGCGCAAAATGTCCCCAGAACGGAAACAGGAAAACCACTACCTTTTCTGTGTGAGAGAACTCTGGTGGACCATCAAAGGGGAGGAAGGTAATGCCTAACTCTAGGGTTTTAAAGAAAAAGGAACACAAGCTTAAGAAGATTAAGAAGTGGGTAGAAGGTGTTCTTAGTAAAGTCTTCCTGGTGCCAAAACCTACAGAGGTATGAAATAGGAGGTCCTGCCCAGCATGAGTCCCACTCTTGACTTCAAATGTTAATGTAAATACTGACTATTGTGCTTTTCATGAGAGCACTAGGCTGTTTTCCCAGGATTCCTTGAGGTAAAGTGGTTGGCACTGAAAATTTCCTGATCTTCTTTGAGAAACCCTAACAAAATGTGCCATATGAAGATCTTCACTTACGGAATTCACTCTCTTTCACGCAGGGCCCAAGCTCCTTATTTGGCTTTGGACTAGTGATATGAAGGGAAAATCTCAAGACTTCTGTTTTTTTGACCTAGACCTATAAATACCCCTCCCCCCCAACTCCTGTGCCCTAACATTTTACAGGACACTGTAAGCAAAATTACTCCATTTGTATTTAGGTGTCACATTAGTGATGTGAAAGTTTGCTTCATTTTGCTATCAGTCAGGGGTTAGCAAACTTTTCTGTGAAGGGTAATTATTTTAGGCTCTGTGGGTCATGCAGTCTCTTCTGCATGAACTCAATTCTGCATTGTAGTTTGAAAATGGCCATAAAGAATATATAAACAAATGGGTATAACTGAGTCACAATCAGGGCTTCGAACAAGTTCTTTCCGGTTCTATTCACTGCTGCATTTGCATTTTTCCACCCTGTTGTTGTTGTTAGGTGCCATCAAGCTATCTCCAACTCATAGAGACCCCATGCGCAGTAGAATGAAACACTGCCCAGTCTTGTGCCAGCCTCACGATCCTTGCCCACTGTTGCAGTCACTGTGTCTATCTACCTCATTGAGGGCCTTCCCCTTCTTCATTGACCCTCCACTTTACCAAGCATGATATGCTTCTCCAGGGAATGGTTCTTTCTGACAACATGACCAAAGTAGGTGAGATGAAGTCTTTTCCACCCCAGATTCACTGAATCAGGACCCACATTTTAACAAGATCCCCAGATGATTCTTATCTATAAGAGCTATGTTCTTATGCACCCATAAGCATCATCTGGGGAGCTTGTTAAAATGCAGATTCTGACTCCCTGTATCTGGGGCAGAAATGCAAATTCTCAGCAGGGGTTTGAACAGGTTTGCTGCCCTGCTTACAATGAACATTATTTACATAAATAGGTGGTGGGCCAAATTTGGCTCACAGAACATACATAATCTGCCAATCTTGGCGGTATCAGTTTGGCCCATTCTAAAATGCTTCATAAAAGGTGATCTCAGCCTAGTCATCCTGAGACCAGAAGAACTGGATGGTACGCAGCTACCACTGTCAACCACTCAGAAAGGGATCAGTGCAGGAGATCCTGGGTAGAGTGGGAGAAAAATGTGGAACAAAACTCAGAATTATAAAAAAGCCAGGCTCACTGGTCTTACAGAGACTAGTGAAACCCCCAAGACTATGGCCCCATTCACCCTTTGAACTTGGAATTGAACTCACTCTTGGCTACCATCCAGACAGGCATATAAGGTGAACATTTACACCAGGTAGATACACTCCTTAGAACAATCAACCATGGGAGATCATAAGGGCAGTATTTGCACAGGGAGATAACTCAGGGCAGGGATGCATAGGAAAGAAGAACACAGGGAAACGAAAATCACAGGGAAGAAGTGGGAAGAGAGCTGTTACATTATGGGGATTGCAATCATGTCATGAAACAAAGTATGTATGAACTGCTGTATGGAAAATGAATTTGCTCTGTAAACTTTCACCAAATCACAATAATTAAAAAAAATAAATCCCCCCTCCAAAAAAAAAATGGTGAGCAGATCAAAGGAACATGATGGCTTTTATTATTAAAAATATTTACATGAAATAACTATGCTTTACCCTCTGATATGAATCAAGATTAGGTTTTAATTAAATGGATATAAAAATACTTAAAAAAGAAATGCTATTCAAATATATGCTATCATTATTATTTTTTTTTACCCTCAGTTTCACCAAAAGCAGCCTCAATGTTTACTCATTCTGGTGAGGTTGTCAATGACAAGTGAGAGGAAGTAGGGTACCAGTTTATGGGGAGAAAGAGAGGATTAATATTCCTACTGAAATGGCTCACAGGTTCCTAGAGTTTAAGAACTTCTATTCTTTGGCAAGCTGTCCAAAATAAACAATGACACATTATCAAGTAAGTCCTCACCACTTCTGTCTAGCACATAATTCTACATTTCAGCTGGAATTAGTTTCTACACAGGTAGTAAGGGAGCATAGAAGCCAGCCCTAAGTCCCAAAGTTGAGCCAATGGGAAATCTCAGAGCTATGCTCAAGTTTGAGTCTGAATTTGGAAAGACAAGATTTAATTCAAAATGCAGAGAACCAAGTGGGGCAGGTGGCCATTGGATCAACAGAAAATGCATGAAAACGGGTGTCCGTCAAATTTAGACACATTCCATTCCCAGGTGAATAATCAGTGGGCATGGAATATATATCTAAAAGTTATGGCATGTATGATTCTAGTGGTTAAGACCTTTAGTGGACCTTTACCCCAGAGCTCATTGCCCTGTGCTTTGTCCAAAAATATGGTCCATGCAAAACTCAAAATGGTGATGGGTCCAATTTGCTCATCTGGAAGAATGGTAGTCTTAAGGCCATCAGATGTGGCAGTTTTATCTTGACTATGTATTGATCAGCTAGCCACAGGTAAGAGTTCTTTGTATTTCAGTTTCTGTATTTCAGGATATCAAAATGTGAAAGGATACAGCAGTCTCCTGAGAACACCTGGCTGACAGGATTGCTGCACAGCTGGAAATAATGCAGCAGGGTGCACAATGAGTGTGAACCTTGAGAGCTTTAATCATTTCTCCAGGTTGAAAGTTGTCAAAGAGATTCCCTTCAGGAGGAAATCAAGAGGCAGTGGCCGCAGACAAGAAAAGGAACCAGAAGAGGTCAAGAAGTGCTGAAGACAGGAGGGAAATGTAGCCAGGGATCATTGGTGAGGAATACTGCTGGCCAGGAAAGGATATGTTGGAGCAGATAAGGGAAAGGCCTGAGAATGGAGCCACCTAGCCTCTAGTGCTGGGCCCAGGACATCAGAGGCAGAGCTTGGCTCTGACTGGAACTAGGGGCATGGACGACCCTATCGTTTTTCTGAACTTCCTCTAAGCCTTTTTCCATGTAAGTGTTAGTGTATGCTTTGAAACCAGGGCTGCTGGGAGGGAGGAAACCACACCCACTCTGGTGCCTTTTCTTAGGTGTGGGCCAGGCTACAGCAAGATGGGAGACAGTGACAGTTTTAGCACAGGACAAAGCATCAACTACGGGGCAGTGGTGGCTCAGTGGTAGAATTCTCTCTGTCCACGCGGGGGAAATCCAGGTTTGATTCCAGGCCAATACACTTTATACGCAGCCACCACTTGCAGGGCCTACGTGATGCTATGATGCCGAATAAGTTTCAGCAGAGTTTCGAGACTGAGACGGACTAAGAAGAAAGGCCTGGAGATCTGTTTCTGAAAAATCAGCCAATGAAAATGAGTCTGATCTCGTTGTGCATTAGGTCCCCATGAGTGGGAGTTTCACTGGCTGGCAGCTAACAGCAATAAGCAGTGGCAGTTCCTCCCCAGGGACAGAAGATCATGGGCCTTGTCCCCTGCACAGCTCTGTCAAGCCCAGCTAGTTGTCTACAAATGCAAATTCTTAATTACATGATGGACTAGGTGAGAGAAAATTAGAATAAAACCTAATTTTCTTCTCCTCTTCCCCATCATAAAATGTGGTCAGTATCTACTAGGGACATGTCTGAAGTAGGAACAATGACTTTACATAAAAAAGAAGTTTGGAAATGCTATTCCATCCATTGAAAAGAGTAGCCTCAGAAGGCAGGAAGGGATAAGAAAAAAGTTAGAATAAAAACGGTAAACATAGGGAGCAAGTGGGAGGAGCGCTGTTACACTGTGGGGATTGCAATCACTGTCACAAAATAAAACGTGCATGAATTGTTGAATGGAAACCCAATTTGTTCTGCAAACTTTAACCCAAATCACAATAAAAAGTTATATATATATATATATATATATATATATATATAAAGCAGCAAGTTTCTTTTTATCATTTTTTTGCTTTACTTTTTTGTATAACAGCAGCTTAAAAGCAAAATAGAATTTGAAAAAAAAGGCAGTACCTAGGAAGAGTTTAATAAGGAAAAGGACATACAAAAAGAGCCACAAATATCACTGATAAGAATTCTCTACTCATAGGTAGCTTTCAGTGGGGTTGGGACAGCATCTGGTTAGAAGCCAAAACATTCTCTTAACTTGGCACAAAGTTAATGTGTAAATTACATATTTTGCAATGAACTTAAATTGAAGCTTAAACTGATTGGTAGAATTAAGCAAAATTTATTTATAACTTTAGTCCCAAGAAAAAGCAGAGCATTCAAAATTAGCACTAGTGTGTAATTATATTTTTAATCACTGGCTAGAAAAGACCAAATAATTACATATGCATTTTAAATGCCTCTATCAGTTTTCGGGAGCTCGGGTAGCATAGTGGCTAAGGCACTTGACTGCTAACCAGAAGGCTGGCAGTTCAAACCCACCAGCCACTCCTCGGAAGGAAGGTTGGGCAATCCTACTTCTGTAGTGATACTGCCTCGGAAACCCAAGGAGGGGTCGCTATGAGTCAGGGCTGGCACGACGGCACATAACAACAACAACAACAACTATCAGTTTTACTTATATCACATGCTTTTAGTATCATGGTGATCCACTTCCCCAAAAAATTTGCAAAGGAGAAAAGATTGACCCCAAAAGAAAGTATCATTTCAATCAACACTATAGGGACAACCTTGATATTTCTCACATTAATGAGATTCAGATCCGTGCTCTGGCCATAACATGGGTGAGCAAAGAGCATCCAATACCAGCCATTTGGTAATAATCATGCAAATCCATGGCTTCTTTTCTACATATCTTATGGGAATGCCACATGTGCACACATAATCAAATGCTGTTAATTTGTAATGCGTGAGTTTTCTATTTGAGGATCAAAGGAGATAAGAATTATGTTTGAAATGAGAAAGAAAAAAATTTGAAAATTTGCAAAATGTGACAGTGTACCATAGACTTTAATTACCTGATCAAACCAGATGAGTTTTTTTTTTTTTTAGTTTGTCAAATAAATTGAAATTACTTTTGGTTTTGTTGTTGTATGATATCAAGCAGATTCCAAATCATAGCAACCATGTATGGCAGAGCAGAACTTCTCCATAGGGTCTCTAGGATGTGTGGTGCAGTAGTTAAGTGCTTGGCTGCTAACTGAAAGGTCAGTGGATCGAACCCAATAGCAACT
Organism: Orycteropus afer afer; assembly: GCF_000298275.1. Classification (NCBI taxonomy): domain Eukaryota; kingdom Metazoa; phylum Chordata; class Mammalia; order Tubulidentata; family Orycteropodidae; genus Orycteropus; species Orycteropus afer. The sequence continues at coordinate 5,757,022 of NW_006921730.1, forward strand.
CCACAGGAGAAAGAAAAGGCTGTCTGCTTCTGCAAACATTTACAGCTTTAGAAAGCCTATGGGACTGTTCTACTCTGTCTTACAGTGTTGCTGTGAGTTGGAACTGACTAGACGGCAATGGGTTTGGTTCGGATTTCTTGGAACATTCACTGGAGTAGATCAACAGGTGTTTTCTCCTGCAGAGCTCCTGGATAGGTGCGAACCACTGACCTTTTGCTTAGCTGCCGTGCTCTTAACCATTGCGCCCCCAGGGCTCCTTTTCTTTTAGTTATAAATTTAAAAAACAAACAAAATCCATTGCTGTCGAGTTGGTTCCTGTGTTAACTAGAAATAGTGGATTTGATTGTGACTCATAGCAACCCTACAGGACAGAGTAGAACTGCCCCGTAAGGTTTCCAAAGCTGTAAATCTTTATAGAAGCAGATTGCCACATCTTTCTCCCATGAAGAAGAAGCTGGTATATTCAAACTGCCAGTCATTTGGTTAGCAGCCCAATGCTTTAACCACTGTGCCACCAAGGTTCTGTTGCCATAAGAAAGAGAGCTGATAAGTGCCCTGGACATGAGATATAGAGGGCTGTAAAGTGAAAACCCATACTAGAGGGTTGCTACGATATGAGATTTAGCTTTTAAGGCCTCTGTATCTCATTTCAAAGAAATCCTGGTGGCACAGTGGTTAAACCACTTTGACAGTTAGAACTTATCAGCTACTCAGCAGGACAAAGATGTGGCAGTCTGATTCCGTAAGAATCAGAAACCATGGAAACCATACAGAGCTGTTCCACTGTGTCCTACGGGGTCGCTATGAGTCAGAATTGACAGCAGTGCGTATATCTCATGTCCATGGCAATCATCAGCTCTCTTTCTTATGGCAAATCCACTACTTCTGCTTACACGCTCACAAATAAGCTGGCTCCACCATTCCTCCTAGCTCCAATTCTGAAATTTTCTGGCAGAAAAGAGATCTGTCAAAACAGGTTACTTGTATTTTTATTGGTTCCTCCAGACCATGACGACATTTCCTGAAAGGCTGTGCCAGGAAACTATTAATGTCTGTGAAAAAGAAGTGAAAGTTCTTGTGAGTATAAACTGTCTGGTGCCCCAGCAGGCTGTAGCTTGAAGGAACCACTGGTCTTTAAATTGGGACACTCTGATCCAATTGGCTGCTCTATCAGAACTCCAAAACACCACTACCAGAGGAGAACTGTCTTTTCAAACAGAAAGGTCTGAGAAACAGAAAGGGCATTAACTCCATTTCTCTTACTCACTTGCTTGCCCAGAGTAAAGTAGCGGAGCAGGCAGCTAATGGTGGGCTCAGTTCAGGCTGTATCACAAATTAAGCAATTCATTCAAATAGTTAAAGAATCCACCCCAAGCAAGAAAGGTGACAAGACCCACACCTGGAAGTGGAGAGTGTGGTCTTCCACAAAAGTGGGAAAAAAGAATACATTCTAATAACCAAGTGCAGAAAAACAAATACACCTTTTTAAAGGACCCCAGCGATTTTGCTAAAGATAGAGTTCTACTGCGAGAACCTATGACATCGCAGAACTTAAAGGAAGCAGGAGATTTACAGACGACTTGAAACGCTGGTTTTGTTGCTGGACCTACAGAGACTTTACGTATTTCAACTAATGCATTATTATTTGCCGCAATCATGGAGTGCTTGCTAACGTTATAATTGGGTTTGTGGAGCAGAAAGGAGGTTCACTGTACTGATCTCTCTCTTTTGCACAGCGCCACCTGCTGGGTGAGGGCGGGAGCGAGCTGACGTTTCCTTTTACAGAAACTTAAAGGAATCCACAGAAAGAAGCAATGTTCTCCTTCACCTGTACACAGGACAACGAGAAACAGGGCTCTCTGTGGTGGCAAGTTCACAAACAAAAGAGACGGCCCTGGTCATCTCTGCTGCTATGCTAGCCACTCATACTCCAGTGATGAGTGTTTCCTTTGAAATGTTCAAGCAGGTTATGAAAAAACAAACAAAAAACCCGAACTCACTGCCATCTATTCGGTTCCGACTCATAGCGATCTCTTCTTGGGTTTCCAAGGCGGTATCACTACGGAAGTAGATTGCCCAGTCTTCCTTCCCAGGAGTGGCTTGTGCGTTTGAACCGCCAGCCCTCTGGTTAGCAGTCAAATGTCTCATAGGGGCATTAAAACCAAGAAGGTAACACAGGGTCCTTGCATGCTAACTAGCGACATAGCCTTCTTAATAGGTCCTCTCCGTCATTACAACAAGAATGCTTTTCTCATTATCTTTAACAAAGCATAGTGTTTCTTCTTGATGAAGTTAATTCTATGCTCATAATTAACCCCCTCTAAGAGAACATTTCTGGTAGTGTAGTGCCTAAGGCACTTGACTGCTAACCAACTAACTGGCGGTTCAAACCCACTAGCCACTCCTGCCGGAAGGAAGGTTGGGTAATCTACTTTCCTAGTGATACTGCCTCGGAAACTCAAGGAGGGGTCGCTGTGAGTCGGGTCGGATTCGAGGGCACATAACAGCAACAACAAGAGAACATTTAATAGTTGGCATTAACATCATAAAGACCTAAATTCTAGGTCAGTTAAAAAAAATTGTGGCTAAAGAATTCTACATCATATAAGGCACTAGGTTCCATCCCTGGCATGTCAAAAAGAAATTACTTTATATCCTAAGAACTGTTCTCTACCCTTTAATGATAAGCTATTTCTTCCTGCTACTGGGGAAGAAGCTATAGGTCCACAATGCTTCATCCAAAACTCCTGGGCCAAATGAGTTTCAGAATTGTTCAGATTTTAGAATGGCAAAATGGTGCATATATATATTACACGACACTCCTAGTAGGTTCTTGGGCAGTGCCCACTATCCAACATTATTATACATTATTATCGCTGCAGTGTTGTACATGAATATTCACACTAAATGGTTTAAAGACTCTAAACAGCCTCATGGTCAGTTCAGGTGATGTTTTATTGTCAAATTAGTTTGTCTAAACTTTCATAACAAATATGTGCTTTTCAGGGTTTTTTGAATTTTAGAATTGAGGATAAGGGATTATGGGCCTGCCCAAGCTGGTCTTTATATATCAATGACAAGGAGCCAATGCAGTGGTCTGCATAAAACTCTAAAAGGCTGAAACCCATCTTGGTTGTGTGATTTTGTGCAAATTACTTAAACATTCTCAGCCTTGGTTTTCTTAATGAGGTGGGGGGTGGCATAAGAATGGGAGTAGTAGTGGGTGGGGGTTCCAGGGTAATTAGGAAGGAACCAAATTTTATCTAGTGCCTACAAGGTCCCAGCCCTATGCTAAGTGCTTTTAATTTTTTAACATTATAAACAAATATTATTAGTGTGCTAAAAAGCCTAATAGCAAGATCTTTGTATATATTTCTCATAATTTCTTTGAGATAAATATCTTAAAATGGAATTGTTAGGTCAAAAAGTACTATATATCTGTCTGTTTGTCTATCATAACACTAACAAATTTCCTTAACATTTGCTTACACACCTAACAGCACTGTGTAAAAGCACCTATTTCCCTACTCTTTTGTCAATGTCAGTTATGATCATTAATGAAATCTGTGAATTGGGATGTGAAAAATGATAGATATTTCTTTAATTAAATGTCTTCACTGCCTTGGATTTTTACATGTACCCCATGTAATCTCCCCAAATTTTATGAAGTAGTTATTTTTCTTCACCTATAAAGGAGCTCTCTGGTGGTATAGTGGCTAAGGCATTTGACTGTTAACCAGAAGGCTGGCGGTTCAAACCCACCAGCCACTCCTCGGAAGGAAGGAAGGTTGGGCAATCTACTTCCATAGTGATACTGCCTCAGAAACCCAAGGAAGGGTCACTATGAAGTTGGATTCAACTTGATGGCAATGAGTTTGGTTTTTTGGATTATGGATAAAGAGGCTGAGAGGTCTAAGATACCTCCTAAATTTCCTTCATTTGTGGTGGATCCCATGTGGGTTTTGAATTGTCTTGTGCAGGGCTTGAAAGGGTACTCTGAAGTGCCTTGGACCTTTGGGGTATGGAGTTGACACAGGTGGGAGCGATTACTCAAAAGCAAAGCAAATGCAGGCTTATGTGTGTATTTACTAAGTTGTAGTGAAGAAAACTGCTTTGTGCATGGTCTAGCACAGTATAGTAAACATAGCCAGAGGCCTGCCGGGTGGCCACCCTTAACATTCTCTTTGAAATGGTTGCCCATGTGGCTCAGGGCTTAGGTAGAGACTATATTTTAAATTAGTACAGTGTATATTTGTTGCCTACTTAGTGCCCAGTACACAGTTTTTAAACTAGTAAACCATATTCTCAAAATCAGTATACTACTGATACTTGGATAGTCCAGATAATTTTGTGAATTCCACGTACTTCTCCCCCTCACTAGCTCACTGCTGTTGAGTCGGATCCCACTCAAAGCGAACCCTCCTTGGGTTTCCGAGGCAATGTCACTACGGAAGTAGATTGCCCAATCTTCCTACCAAGGAGTGGCTGGTGAGTTTGAACTGCCAGCCTTCTGGTTAGCAGGCAAATGCCTTAGGCACTACGCTACCAGAGCTCCCACTTCTCCCCCTATAAGGGCTCAAATCAACATTAAATAAACCTATAATTGAATACCATGTCTGCAAAATTCAGTTGATTTGACAGCATTTTAGATAAAGTAACTTTACATCAGATTTCACCTTTAAATTACTCACTATTCTCAGTCTGACCCAGGGATTAGACAGACATTCTAAAGCCTTCACTTCTCCTACACATAAAACCCTCAGCAGGGTACTAGTTAATAGCTAGTTTCACACTGATCTGAGTTTCACATTCTCATTATGCTCTTCCCTGTCCTGCTGGAGAGGCCCAAATAACTTGTGAAAATACTAAGAAAGGGCAAAGAGAGAGAGAGAGAGAGAAAGGATCAGGATAATTCAATCTGAACAGGGATCCCCTAAGTGAGAGTCTTCCTACACAGACACCACTCATCTACTAGTGGAGGCCTGTGTGTTTCTTGGGAGCTCTGGTAGCGTAGTGCCTAAGGCATTTGACTGTTAACCAGAAGGCTGGTGGTTCAAACCCACCAGCCACTCCCCAGAAGGAAGACTGGGCAATATACTTCCATAGAGATACCACCTCAGAAACCCAAGGAGGGGTTGCTATGAGTTGAATTGACTCAATGGCAGTGACTTTGGTTGTGTGTGTGTGTGTGTGTGTGTGTGTGTTGCTTTGATGCTGGACAGGTTTCAGCAGAGTTTTCAGACTAAAAGAGATAGGAAGAAAGGCCTGGTGATCTGCTTCCAGAAATCAGTCAATGAAGCCCTGTGTATCACGAGGTTCTGATTTGCATCTGATCATGAAGATGATGCATGCTCCTTTGTGCATGGAGTTACCGTGTGCTAGGGGCTGGTTTGATGACAGCAACAAGTGAAACTCAACTATGCCCAGTGAGAAAGCAGCCTTGGTTTATAATTTCTCTATTTCACAAATGAATTTTGAGAACATAACCAGTGCTGCTGAGTGTCCCACGTTGTTAATTCTACCTGACTGTGCTCTGGGAGCATGCATCTCAGTGGCCCTGTGACAGGTAACCCCATCACAGCCCACACTTACTCAAAGCAGATGCAAGCAGGCAGTTTGCATGGAACAAACATTCCAGGTGTCTCTCTGAAGAAGACAAATGGATTTCTCTTGAAATGGAATATTCTGAAAGGAAACAAGGAATGACTGATTATAGATACGGTCACACAAAATCATAAAACTGTGTGACCCAGGATTTCAAGAATTAGTCTGGTGCCCAGGTTGTTTAAGACAGCACAGCCTTCCACATTATCCTTGCTTTAATCACCACTATCCATGACATCATCATCCAAACCATTTATTTAGTCTGTTTTCAAGCTTACCACATGGCAAATGACTGCCTACATAAACAAAACAATTTAGTTCCTAAGAATTCTTTGCAGTTGAGACCCCTGGAGAGAGAAAAAAAGTGTAATTGCCATCTGAAATTTCTGTAAGTGGTTTTAAAAAATGAGTAAGTGACTCATTAAAAGGTGTGTGTGTGGAGAAGGAACACCAAAAGGGCTTCAGGAGGCATTTCTGAATGCTGCCGACACAGTGAAGCAACATCATGGCAACCCCATCAACTCTGAACTATCAGAAACCCACTGCTTGAATTCAGTCATTGAGAGGTAGGCAAAGTTAAGCAGATTATAGTCTCTCTAAGGGTAAAGATCATGACTCTAACTTCTCATAACCCTTCCAACAGTGGTTCTTAAACCTTAGTATGCTTTAGAATCATCTACAGGGCTTGTTAAAGACTGTAAGACCTCACCCCCAGAGTTTCTGATGCTGCAGGTCTGGGATAGGGCCTGACAATATGCATTTATCACCAAGCTCCTAGTGACGTTGCTGGTCCAGACCTCACTTTTTGAGTATCACTGCCTTATGACATTATTGATTAAATATTAAGTCCTCTTCAAAAACAATGCTTTCTTCCCTACTGCAAATCTGAGTATCCACTAACATGCTGGAGGATTGGTTGTTGTTGTTGTTATGTGCCGTCAAGTCGGACCCGACTCATAGCGACCCCTCCTTGGGTTTCCGAGGCAGTATCACTACGGAAGTAGATTGCCCCATCTTCCTTCCGAGGAGTGGCTGGTGAGTTTGAACTGCCAGCCTTCTGGTTAGCAGTCAAGTGTCTTAGGCACTACACTACCAGAGCTCCTGGTGCATTGGTTAGGCTTCAAATTTCAGTTGTTGGTGATACTATCTAATGATAAGAGAGCACGGAAAACAAGGAGAAGTGTTATCGCATCTCAGCATCACAACAGTGACAGCTATGGAGGCACTGGCACTGTGACAGTGCTTAAAATGATCACAGTGAGTACCTTTTTGTTAGGCAGAAAGAGTAAGATGAAATTTCTTTTTACCAAGAAGAAATCCTAAGGAATATGGCTCACACGGTTGACATAATTTCTAGGATGGAGCAGCATGGGATAGAGAGAGGGGTACAGATTTTATGTGGTTCAGCAGAACTGGGATTGACTCTACCTGCCATAATGTTAGAAGTATGACTGTACGCAAAAATCACTAATTTTTCCGACTCACCATTTCCCTGTCTGTGAATTTTACAATCATGCCTTTAAAGAGGATTGGAGTGGCCAGGCAACTGCAGCTTAGAGCAATGGTTCTCAAACTTCAGCAGGCATAAGAATTATCTGGAGCTTCTTGTTAAAACATACCAAACCAAAACAAACCAAACTCACTGTCATCGAGTCAGACCCGACTCATAGTTTCCGAAGTAGTATCACTATGGAAGTAGATTGCCCAACCTTCCTTCCAAGGAGTGGCTGGTGGGTTTGAACCATCAGCCTTCTGGTTAGCAGTCAAATGCTTTAGGTAATACACCACCAGAACTACTTGTTAAAACATAGGAGCTTATTAAAACACAGAGATTTGGATTCAAGTCTGGGGTGAGGATGGAGAATCTGCATTTCTGGAGCTGATATATCACTTTGAGTAGCACGGGGACAGCTGTCCAATCCAGTCACCACTAAAACATCACGCTAAGTAAATTGCTCAGTATGTACCTTGATTACACTGTGTTTCATAGTCTATGGTTGTAGTCATTTGGGTTCAGGGTTTTCATGTCTACTAAAGCAGAGAGTGTATCTTATGCTACCTTATATCACACATAATGTCTAGCACAGTTTAGCATGCACATGTATGTGCACACACACATATTGATACAGAGAGATACACTGCACAGGGATATATTGCAATAGGAATACATGTTTGTTTATTTAGGTTACTTTGGTCAAATCTCTGCCCTCTCTAAATCTATCTACTAAGTGTAAATCCAACTGTTAAATTTCTTCAATAATTAGCTATTTGGGAAAACCAGTCTTATGTGGTAGATAGCAACACAAAACTTATTAAAAGTGTTCCTATGCATGAATATGATTTGCCAACATGCTCTCAATGATTCTGAGGCAAAATTAGAAAATCACAAGTGGGAGTCACAAGTTGCATTTGAACCGTAAGCATTTTCCAAGCCCTCTGCCAGTCTCCCTTCCTCACTCCAGAGAGCCAAAGGGTCTTCCCCTAGAGAGCCAAAGGGTCTTTAACTAAGTCCTCTGCATTTAATAGTGGGCTGCATTTGTAAAAACATAAAGAATGAAAACCAGCTTATACCATAAATCAAGTCAGTAAGTCACAGAGCACTTAATCCAGCAGTGCTAGCAAGCATACACACCAGTCCCGCACCTGATGAGCAGATTTAACATTAAAAAAAAGAAAAAAAAAAAAAAAGTGGGGAAGGGAGAGAGTAAGTTGGAAAACAGAAGCATCAAGGCTGAGGAGCTAGTGACAAATTTGGCCTTTAAAATACACAGGAAATACTCAGAGGTTTTGTCTACTTCGTAAATTAAACTGCAAAGCAGAAGTGCATGAAATGTTTACTTTGATACATCCTTCCCCTTCCCAATCCGCCATATCCCAGATGCAGTCTCAGAAAACAACCCAGTAACTCTGGAAGGAAAGGGAGCATGTGAAAGTTTCTAAGAGACCTCAGATTCACTTTGCAAATCGCTATTCTGGGATCTCTGAAATCAGACGCAATGAAACAAAACCAGAACACCACAAAACAAGGGGTCTTCTGCCCGCTTCCAGTGGGTCTAGAAAGTTGAGTTTGGGAGGAGGCCTAAAAGCTCCCTTCCCAACCTGAAGTCAGCATTTAGTACTGGCAGCAATGCTGCTAAAAGGTTTTGGTTGATCATATTTACTAGTGATCTTCTTAAGGAGCTCAGGTGGTGTAGTGGTTAAGGTATCTGGCTGCTAATCAGAAAGTCAGTGGTTAGAACCCACCAGCTGCTCCCTGGAAGAAAGATGTGGAAACCCAAGGGGAGTCACTAGGAGTCGGAGTCCACTCTACGGCAGTGAGTGAGTGAGTGTTTTCTTGGTGGAAGGGCGGGGGAATCATATGGACAGACTCTAACATTTGATTAAGTTCCTTCTCCATACTTCAAATAACAGATTAGTTTTTCTCTCTGCTGGTACCCTCTTTGTAGAGACAAGAAACGAGGTGTTTTTTAAAATTAATTTTCCTTTAGTGCCCTCAGGCCCAGATTTTTGACGAAGTTTTACACAAGCTGTCCTCTTTTCTTATGACCTTGTAAAATGAAAAAGACTAGCAAATCAAGTTTTTTCAAAAAAAATTAAAAAGTCTAGCACCCAAATTAATCTTAAAATAACTTCTAAAGGACTGTTAAACTCTGGACAATAAAGTATTCATATCTGAACATTAACTATTAACTGTGCAGGGTGGGGTCGAAGCACAGGAGCCTTCCAATTTACGCTATGAAATTCTTTAAAAAGAAAAAAAAAGCAAATAAATTCACTCAGAAAATTAAGGTCATCATTCTATGCATTGAAGTAATAAGCTATTCAGATGATACACTAAGAATTAATAATGCAGTAATACTAATTATAGTAATAATAATAATAACAATACAGCATTCATATATATAGTAATAACATAAGAAGAGCCTTAACACTTGGCTGAAATCATTTTTCTATTAAGGGAGCAGTCAGTGTTTTAAATTTTTTTTTTTTTTTGAAACTGGGGAGATGGGACACAGGAGAAGAGATATCAGGGGCTATCTGGGAACAAGCAGGACAGAGGTGGAGTTCAGGGGCAAGTAGACTGTAGACAGCCAAAGAGTAGTGGGTGACAACATGGGCACCTCTGCAATATGGCAATCAGGGTGATAAGTGGGAAAATGATAACAAAGAAAAGTTTAATCTAGTTTGAAGTTCTTTGGCAGCAATCTCCTCTAAATCCCATCTTGAAGATGCCTAAGAATGAGAACCTTAAGCCTTCTCAAGTTAAAAGGAAGCATATCTATTTCTGTGCTCCTTTCATCTTAAACATGAGGTCTAAAACCAAACCAAACCAAACTCAGTGCCATTGAGTCGGATCCAACTCATAGCACCCCTCCTTCAGTTTCCGAGGCAGTGTCACTACGGAAGTAGATTCTACTGGCTCAGAAAAATTCAGTATGGTGCTCAAGGTTACAGGACTAGCATCAGGTCTCATGATGTCCAGTTTGTCCAAATAACTGAGAACTGGGAGACCAGTTATGACAGTAATCCATTTCTTAGCTGGACATGATGAGGTAGAAGAAGCTATTTCACAATCACATACTGACCTGGAAGAAGACTGGATTTCCTCAAGCCTAACAGATGTGGCTTTTAACGTTTCATTCAGTTTTGAGATTTTTGAAATCAGAATGCAGCTTCGACTCGATTCAGAAGGTAGGCAGGAGAGATGATGCAGCTGTTCTTGCCCATGAGTGTGCCAACACACAAACCTCTTGGAAGAGGCTGTAGCATTTTGTAGCCCAGAGAGGCTGGTGTGACTGGGCCCTGTGTGAGGTGCTGGCAGCAATGCAGGCCACAGCAGAGGTTAGGTGGAAAAGTAATGGACACTAAGACTTAACAGGTATGAAATCTTCTGTTAAAAGAAGACAAGATTACCACAAATAGTGGAGGTATTGGCGAAGGAACTCTCGTAGCACAATGCCTAAGGCATCAAACCCACCAGCCACTCCACAGAAACAAGAGTGAACAATCTACTACCGTAAGATTTACTGCCTTGGAAACCCAATGGGAGTTGCTAAGAGTTGGTATCAACTAGACAACAGTGGGTTTGATTTTTATTAAGTATTGGTGAGGCAATATAGAATGGTGGTTAAAAGGGTATGCCCTGGAGTTAGTCTTCTTTGGTTCAAATACTGCCTCTGTTAGTTCCTAGCTGTGAGCCCTTGGGTAAACATATTAACCTCTCTATGCCTCAAAATGGTGAAAATAATGGAATTTATCTCATAGAATTGGTGAAAATGAAATGAATCAATACATATAAAGCACTAAAATAGTGCCTGGCATGTAATAAGAGCTCAAGACATGTTGTTGTTATGTGCCGTCGAGTCATCTCTGACTCATAGCAACCTTATGTACAACAGAACGAAACACTGTCCGGTCCTGTGCTAGCTTCATGATCCCTACTGTATCTGAGCCCATTGCTGCAGCCACAGTGTCAACCATCTTCTTGAGGGCCTTCCCCTCTTTTGCTGAGCCTCTACTTTACCAAGCATGACCCTTTGGACATGATCAAAGTAGGTAAGATGAAGTTTGGCCATTCTCATTTCCAAGGAGCATTCTGGCTACACTTCTTCCAGGACATATTTGTTAGTTCTTTTGGTAGTCCATGGTACTTTCAGCATTCTTTGCCAACACCACAACTCAAAAGCATCAACTCTTCTTTGGTCTTATTCATTGTCCAGCTTTCACGTGCATATGAGGCAATTGAAAACACCATGGCTTGGGTTAGGCACATCTTAGTCTTCAAGGAGATACCTTTGCTCTTCAGCACTTGAAAGAGGTCTTTTGCAACAGATTTGCCCAATGCAATACGTCTTTTGATTTCTTCACTTATGCTTCTATTGGCATTGATCGTAGAACCAAGTAATATGAAGTCTTTGACAACTTCAATCTTTTCTCCATTCACCATGATGCTGCTTATTGGTCCAGTTGTGAGGATTTTTGTTTTCTTTATATTGAGGTGTAATCCATACTGCACACTGTAGTCCCTAGTCTTCATCACTAAGTGCTCCAAGTCATCCTCACTTTTAGCAAGCAAAGTTGTGTTGTCTGCATATCTCAGGTTGTTAATGAGTCTTCCTCAAATCCTGATGCCACATTCTTCTTCATCTAGTCCAGCTTCCCAGATTATATGCTCAGCATACAGACTGAATAAGTATGGTGAAAGGATACAACCCTGACATACTCCCTTCCTGATTTTAAACCTTGCAATACCCCTCGTTCTTTCAAATGACAGCCTCCTGGTCTATGTACAGGTTCCTCATAAGTACAATGAAGTGTTCTGGAATTCCCATTCTTCTCAAGGTTATCCACAATTTTTTATGATCCACACAATTGAATGCCTTTGCATAGTCAATAAAACACAAGTAAATATCTTTTCTTTGAACCAAGATCCATCTGACATCAGCTATGATATCCCTCGTTTCATGTCCCCTTCTGAATCCAGCTTGCATTTCTGGAAGCTCTCTGCCAATATACTGCTGCTATCATTTTTTAATTATCTTCAGTAAGATTTTACTTGCATGTAATTTCAATGATATTGGTCAATAATTTCCACATTCTGTGGGATCACCTTTCTTTGGAATGGGTACAAATATAGATCTCTTCCAGTCAGTAGGCCAGGTAGCTGTCTTCCAAATATCTGGGCATAACTGAGTGAGTGTCTTCAGCGCAGCATCCATTTGTTGAAACATCTCAATGGGTATTCTATCAATTCCCAGAGCCTTGTTTTTTCACCAGTTCCTTCAGTGCAGCTTCAACTTCTTCCTTCAGTACCATTGGTTCTTGATCATATGCCACCTCCTAAAATGGCTGATCATCTATAATTATTTTTGGCATAGCAGCCAAACAAAGTGCAGGCATATGAGTTGAACATTTACCTCAAGTAGATACACCCCTTGGAGAGAAAGAAGGGCTGCTTCTTTTAATTTTAATGATTTCTTCCTTTCTTTATGGATGATGCTCTTGATGTCATCCCACAATTCTTCTGGTTTTTGGTCATTGGTGGTCAATGCATCAAATATATTCTTTGGATGGTCTCTACATTCAGAAGGGATATAATCAAGGCTATATCATGGGAGAAAGAAGGGCTGCTTATGCAGAGGAAGACAGCTCGAGGGCAGGAGTGTATGGAGGGATGGACACTGGGAAGAGGTAAGTATGGGGAGGAAGTGGGAGGGGAGCTGTTGCATTGTGGTAAACTGTGGTCAATGTCATGAGACAAAATATATGTGAACTGCTGTATGGAAAGTGAATTTGCTCTGTAAATCTTCACCCAAATCACAATAAAAAAAAAATTTTTTTTTGGTATAGTGACTCTGTGTATTCCATCTATCTTCTTTTGATGTTTCCTGCATCATTCAACGTATTGCCCATGGAATCCTTCAATATTGTAATTTGAGGCTTAAATTTTTTTCCTGAGTTCTTTCAGCTTGAGAAATGCCAACCATGTTCTTCCCTTTTGGTTTTCTAATTCCAGGTCTTTGCATATTTTATATAGTAATTGGCTTTGTCTGTTTGAGCTGCTCTTTGAAATCTTCTGTTCAGCTCTTTTATCTTGCCATTTCTTCCATTTAGTTTAGCTACTCTTTGCTCAAGGCAAGTTTCAGAGTCTATTCTGACATCCATTTTGGTCTTTTCTTTCTTTCTTATAATTGTAATGATTTCTTGCTTTCTTTATGGATGATGCTCTTGATGTCATCCCACAATTCTTCTGGTTTTTGGTCATTGGTGGTCAATGCATCAAATATATTCTTTGGATGGTCTCTACATTCAGAAGGGATATAATCAAGGCTATATTTTGGCTCTTGTGGACTTCTTCTAATTATCTTCAGCTTCAACTTGAACTTGCATATGAGCAGTTGATGGTCTGCTCCACAATCAGCTCCTGGCCTTGTTTTGGCTGAGGATATTGAACTTCTCCATTGCCTCTTGCCACAGATGTAGTCAATCTGATTCCTGTGTACTCTGCCTGGTGAAGTCCATGTGTATAGCTGCCATTTGTGTTGTAGAGAAAAGGTATTTGCAATGAATAAGTCGTTGGTCTTGCAAAATTCTATCATGTGACCTCCAGTGTCATTTTTACCACCAAGGCCATATATTCCAACTACCGGTGATTCTATTTTGTTTCCAACTTTTGCATTCCAATCACCAGTGCTAATTAATACATCTTGATTACACGTTTGGTCAATTTCAGACCACAGAGGTTGATAAAATTCTTCAATGTCCTCATATTTGGCTTTGGTGGTTGGTGCATAAATTCGAAAAATAGTAGTATTAACTGGTCTTCCTTGTAGACCTATGGATATTATCCTATCACTGACAGCACAGTACTTCAGGATAGATCTTGATACATTCTTTGTCATAATGAATGCCACTCCATTCTTCTTCAATTTGTCATTCCCAGCATAGTAGATTGTATGATCATCTGATTCAAAATGGCCAAAACCAGTCCATTTCAGCTCACTAATGCCTAGGATATTGATCTTTATGTGTTCCATTTCATTTTGACAACTTTCATTTTTCCTAGATTCATACTTCGTACAGTCCATGTTCCAATTATTAATAGATGTTTGCAGCTATTTCTTCTCATCTTGAGACATGCCGCATCAGCAAATGAGGGTCCCAAAAGCTTTACTCTATCCACATAATTAAGGTTGGCTCTACTCTGAGAGCTCTGGTAGCATAGTGGCTAAAGCACTTGACTGCTAACCAGAAGGCTGGCGGTTCAAACCCACCAGCCACTCCTCGGAAGGAAGGTTGGGCAATCCCAACTTCCGTAGTGATACTGCCTTGGAAACCCAAGGAGGGGTCGCTATGAGTCAGGGCCGACTCAATGGCACATAACAACAACAACAACAACTACTCTGAGAAGGCAGCCCTTCTCCAGTCATATTTTGAGTCCCTTCTGTCCTGAGGGGCTCATCTTCCGGCATTATATCACACAATGTTTCAGGGCTATTCACAAAGTTTTCCACTAACATATCAGACAGTGTTTCACTGCTATTCATAAGGTTTTCACTGGCCAATTCTTGCCAAGTTGATGGCCTCCTCCTTCTTCCAAGTATGTCTTAGTCTGGAAGCTCTGCTAAAACCTGTCCACCATGGGTAGCCCTGCTGGCATTTGAAACACCGGTGGCATAGCGTCCAGTCTCTCACAGCTACACTCAAGCCACCACAGTACGACAAACTGACAGACAAATTTATCTCCCTTAGCTATTCGAACATGTGCTGCTCATTGCCTGGTCTCCCCCACCCTGCTCACTTACCCAGCCTACCATTGAGGCACAAACTCTCGCCTTCTGCTAATCCCAGGTCTGGTTTACTGCCGCCTGACCCTAGGGCACTCTGTGCATGCAAACTCCTGCCTTCTGCTGGTCCTGGGGCTGGCTTACAAGACATGTTAGCTGTTGTAATTATTATTATTACTCTTATTATGAAGTAAAATGATTTTTTTAAAAGTTATAGTTTCTTTCTCTTTCTCTTATTCTCTGGAGGTACTAATAAGAAACAAAATGGTTAAAATATAGGTAGACAAAGGAAGAATAAGAATAAAATAAGAGCCCTGGAAAATTAATACCCTGCATAATCAGCTTTGGAAAAACCAAGAATTGCCTACATCAACCAAACATTTATTTCCCAATATCTATAAGCAAAATTATGTAGGGTCGTCACATCTGTGGAGATTTTCCAAAGTCCACACACTCACACCACTTTAGATTGATCGACTCTGACTATGCATGGTTTACAACCAGAAACCAGTATCTCAAAAACTCTTGCTGTGTATTTTTTTTTTTTTTTTTTGGGGGGTCACTCATTTTCGGTAGTTTAGGTTTATTTGGAAGATTGCTATCTATTCATATATCTAAAAATCAATGCCTTTTTGCTTTTATTGAAAGTAAAGGCCAATTTGTATATGCACATCTCTGACAACTTAATAGAGAAAGCTTTGCTAATAAATGGAGGGGCAAAATGTGGTTTCTTAGTGTGGCCATTGCTGAGCTGTTCCTGATTACCTCGTGTGCTCAATGGGAACATAGTTCTGTCACCCTTCGATTCCCATTTTAGAGACCCACGAACTTTACTGGGAGCTCTAGTAGCATAGTGCCTAAAGCACTTGACTGCTAACCAGAAGGCTGGCGGTTCAAACCCACCAGCCACTCCTTGGAAGGAAAGTTGGGTGATCTATTTCCGTAGTGATATCACCTTGGAAACCCAAAGAAGGGTCGCTATGAGTTGGGGCCGACTTTACGGTACATAACAACAATAACATGAACCTTGTTCTTTAGATAGCTGTGACTGTCTCAAGTTGATGCTCTATTTCTTAAACCCATTGCCACTGAGTCGATTCTGACCTACAGCAACCCTATGGGACAGAGTTAGAACTGCCTCATCTTTATAAGGGTGTAACCTTTATGTAAACAGACTGCTACATCTTTCCTGTGGAACTGCTGGTGGTTTTGAACCACTGACCTTTCAGTTAGCAGCCAAGTGTTTAACCACTGTGCCACCAAGGCTCCTTCTCTATTTCATAAACAGTGGTTTTCCCTCAGGGGGAGGAGGTAGCTAAGGGTATTTGTTTTTTAATTCAGTCTGATTTCATTTTCCTGTTCTGATTTAGGGCACTGATTTACTTTAATGTCATCTTGCTAGGCCAGGGAGGCTTCTTCAGAAGTGCATTAGGAGGAAGTTTGTGGAATTGTGGTGTAGCAGGATAGAATAGGAAGTAGAGTGGAAAACAGGAGAAATCACTAAGGCAAGAGTCTTCTGACAGTTTCTCCTTACATGCTACAAACAGATTTTACTTTCTAAAATTGCTGATCAAAAAATCCACTTAGTGGTTCCCCATGATATCTAGGGTAAAGGTCAACCACTTCAGTCTGGCTCATCCATCACACAGCCTCTGCATATTCCTACCCTTTTCTAACCACACCCTCCACCTAATGAGCCAGTTTCCTCACATCCCTTCCAACATGCTCTGCACAGCTGAGGCCTCAAGCACCTGGAGCCCATCTTCCTCCCATCTCCTCAGTCCTCATTCTCCTCTTTTCTCTGAACTCCTCCAGCAGGAATGGTCTGTGTCACTCATTAGGCTTCTTATAGGGGCCGCATTTTCAGTTAATGATTTCATTAATTTACCTCACTAACCAAATCATAAGTCCCCAAACTGGAGACCCATGGTTTGAATTCTACACACATTCATGCCTTGTTTGGCCAACACAATGTTTTTGAAGAATCTGAACTAGTTGCCAGCATTTTAAAAAATTGGGAGATGTCACATTAAAAATCTGGATTTCTGATTTCTCTTGACAAATGGGAAGATTTGACAATGCTGGGCCAGCATTCTAGGCTGGTTCCAATCAGCTTTGGCTGAGTAATGACTGACTCCTTCAGAAGTGGTGTGTCCTTTCCACTTCGGCACAGTCCTGAGCACTCTGTCCTGTGTCAGCCCCTTCCAGCTCACTCACAGACCTTCCTAGCTCCTGCAACCACTTAAACTGTGTGACCTCTGAACTGTGCCCTAAATCCTTGGAGGACAAGATCTTTGTCTGCATCTCCTTACTTCCTCAGTGCCTACTACACTGTTATTTACATAACAGGTGTTGCAAAAATACTTCCTGAATGGGCAGAAGAAAGGCCAGAATTGAAGAAGCAGATGAAAGAAGTGATGGATAAAGGAGATGAGGATAAAAGGAGGCCATGAGTGAAGCACTTTTCCTTGTTGCAAAAAAGGATATGAAATTGATGACTTTGATCTCTTATAGCTTCAAATGCCAGTGATTTATAAAGCCCTTTAATGAAAAAGAAAAAACGCAAAGAGATACGTCATTTTTTAAATGATAGTCTGACAGAAGCTGGACAACAGAAACAACCTAGATTATTGAAGGAGGCTCTTCAACTCCAAGTATACTTTACTGTGTTGACAGTGATGTTAGAGTTGGCAATAGAAATATCACATGATCCAGTAATCCCATTATATGCTAGAGAAATACAAGCCATGACACAAATAGACAAATGCAGACCTATGTTCATCAGTGTTATTCACAATAGCAAAAAGATGGAAACAACCAAAGTGCCCATCAATGGATGAGTGGATAAACAAACTATAGTACATATATACAGTGGAATACTACTCAGTGTAAAAGAATAATGGGGAATTTGGGAAATACTTCAAATATGGATGAACCTGGAGGACAGTATGCTGAGTGAAATTAGTCAATCACAAACAGACAAATGTTGTATGAGGCCACTATTATAAATATTTAAGAAAAGATTTACACACGGTGAAGGGATTTAGAAAAGAAAGATTAGCCATTAGTTGATAGTTTCTGAAACTAGGTTATAGACCCATGGGAGTCTTTGTTTCTGTTTGAAATATTTTATAATAACAATAAATAAATAATATATAAAAAAAGAAGTGTTTGATGGTTACTAGAGATTGGAGGGGAAGGGATGGTAAATCACTAACTAGAGGATAAACACATACTAACTTGGGTGAAGGAAAAGACAAGATACAATAAGGGTGAGTACAAGATGATCAAGTCAAAGAAAGACACTGCGAGGAGCAAAAGAGTTAAAGAAAACAAAGGTAAATACTATTACATACACAATCCTGCAATAACAGTTATAACAATAATCTGTGAGTGGACACATAGATAGATATGCTAGCTGAACAGGTGTGGGAAGGTGAGTGGGACTACACGAATATATATATAGGTTTGACATAGGATATTTCTACATATGTATTTATATGTGCTGCAAATAAATCCATGTATATAGTTAAGCATACGGGGAGCCAAGTTATAAAAACTTCTTAGCCATAACCAAATACTTTGAGGGAATGAGTCACTGGGACTGGGGGTTCAGAGCCATAGTCTTGGGGGACATCAAGGTCAAATAGCATTAACACAATCTACAAAGACAGTGTTCTATACTCTTCTTTGGTGAGTAGCAATTGGGATCTTAAAAGCTCATGAGTGGCCATGTAAGATGCAACCATTGGTCTCTCCCTGTCTAGAGCAAAGCAGAGTGAAGAAAACCAAAGATACATGGAAACAATTAGTCCAAAGAACTAATGTACCATGTGATCCTCAGCCTCCAGGGCCCTAAGACGAGAAGAACTAGGTGGTGCCCGGGTACCACCAACAACCGCTTGAAAGGGTTCACAATAGAAGGTCCTGGATACAGTGGGAGAAAAACGTGGAACAAAACTAAAAATCGTAAAAAAGACCAGGCTTACTGGTTGGACAGAGACTGGTGGAACCCCTAAGACTATGTCCTTTAGTCACCCTTTAGCCTGGAACTGAATTTACCCCTGTGGCTGAAAGTTCAGCCAAACGATAGACCTATAGGTGAACAATAACACCAGGGAGGGGTGCACTCATTAGAGCAGTCAACCTCATGAGATCAAAAGGGCAGTATTTGTCCAAGGACAAAGCTCAGACGGCAGGAGGGGATAGGAAAGAAGGACAAATGGAATACAGGGGAAGTGGGAAGGGTGCCGTTACATCGTGAGATTGCAATCAATGTCACGAAATCAGATATGAATTAATTGTTGAGTGGAAAACTAATTTGCTCTGTAAACATTCACCCAAATCACAATAAAAAGTTAAAATAAATAAATAAAATAGTGAATGAGTCAGGTTTTCCTTCTGTTAAGGAAACCATGATGCTTAAGCCTTACTTTGTAGTGCTGATTAGGAAAAAGAAATTACCCTAAAGGTAGCCTTCATTTCAAGTCTAACTACAAAGCCTTAAAAGAAAAACACTGTAAGAGATACATGTTACTAAGGATCTTTTCCTGAACTTGTACAAATCCCTTCTCAGTGTCATTGGAGCTGCCCCTTCCTACTCAAGTGTGTGTGAAATTCAGAAGGTCAGGAAGAACATAGTTGCAGATACTAAACATTATCACTTGATGACTAAACATTAAGGTAAACTTCACATATGAATCTGTGGAGCCAGAGGACAAATTATGATTTAACTCAACGTCTAACAGAGAAGGTTTTTACAGCTTCCTCATTCTACTGAAAAACCTCTGCCATTTTACTGCTAAGCCGAACATAAAATTGGCCTCGTGTTCTATTGATGTCCTCTGGGTTTGAGGGTATAAAATGAATTGAGTTGTGGTGAGCTGTGGTGAGATTCAGAGAATACAAGCAGTGGAGAGAGACCTTTCAAATGGACAACTATGTGAGTTTATGTTTGAAGTGAAGTTTGAGGACCAGAGATGAGAAAGTTTTAAATTTGGGATGGGAATAGCTAAAGCGAGGCAGACAGAGAAGAGATCACTAATGGAAACCTTGTAGAAACATCTGAGTACAGTCATCTTCCTCATTTAACTATTTGTGAAGTTTTCTCTATCTGCCTCCAGAAGTAACCTAATTTTCAACTTCAAGAAATTACAACTTGAAACTCATAAGCATAAGATTGTACAAAGTTTCATTCCATAAAGAGAGGCTTATCAGTTTCCAAAATCCTGAATTCTGTTCAGTGTCCCGTGGAGTATTCTAAGAAAGGCAGTATAGTAGATAACAACATGGGCTCTGGGGACCAAAAGACTTGGATCTGAGTCCTGGCTCTGCCAGTGACTGGATGTGGGACCACAGAAGTCATGTAACCTCTCTCAGCCACAGTGTGATTACCAGGGAAAGGAGAATAAAAATAGTATATACTGCATGGGATTACTCTGTGGATCAAAAGAGGGAATGTGTGCAGAACACTCAGCATGGTGCCTTGCAGAGTCAGATTCCAGGAACTAGCTATTTTCAGAGTCTCTCACAATGTAGAAGGATTTAGATGGTCACTTGGGTGAAAGATCATTAGGATTTTTGATGAATACATAAAAATCAACCTGGCATTGTGTTCCCAGTTGATAATTCTAAATAAACATGAGGTTAGTGACCCCTGCTGGAAGAAATTGGGCTCTGAGTGATTTTTCCAGCAGCAGGGATAGGTTTTGCTGAGCTAGCATACTCACTCCTATGTCCCCTGTAGGAGCTCTGGTAGCATAGTGCCTAAGGCACTTGACTGCTCACCAGAAGGCTGGCGGTTCAAACCCACCAGCCACTCCTCGGAAGGAAGGTTGGGCAATCCTACTTCCGTAGTGATACTGCCTCGGAAACCCAAGGAGGGGTCGCTATGAGTCGGGGCCGACTCGACGGCAAACAACATGTCCCCTGTGATCAAATGCATGCATTTACGAAGCAGCCCGGCAGGTGGGGTGGGGTGGGGTGGGGGGCTGCTGTGCAGGAAGCCAACTGTCCCATATGGGGCCTGATCCCACAAACTTGGATTTGAACCAACTGAACTAACTAGTAACAGATAACCAAAGGCACGTTCTGTACTCGCAGGAGGCCAGCAGACTTTTACAGGGACACATCACGAAAACTTTAACAAGATGCAGAACACAAAATGCATTTTAGTAATACTCAAGAACATACAACGTTTAGAGTTTGGAGACACCAAAGCTACTCTGTCCACTCCAATTTATAAGCAAATTCTACAGCCTGAGAGGTCTGGGCTTTTATTGGCCTTTTTCCCTGATGATGTAATGAGTATCTCAACCAGACATGCCTAAGGCTGGATGAGGAGCTTGGAACTAGAGATCACGTCATCTTCTCTTAAAGTAACAGCTCACCATATTCTTGGTTTCCTGTATAAGGATTACTCACTCACTTGGAGCAAGTATAGTCACAGAATATTAGAACTGGAATGGTCTTTAGACCTCTCCACTGGAGGGGAAGAGAAGCCCTGTACTGAGATTACACAGCTTCATGTTGGCTCTGCCAGCACCAGAGCTTCCCTGACTCCAGCTCCCAAGTGTTCCGTTAGAATCCACTGCCCTAAGCCACTAAATCAACAGCTTCTCATATACAGACACCACCACTTGTCCAACATCATTTTTTTAAGGGTCTTGAGCTGCCACCTAGTTTCTGGTTATCCAAAACTATGTGACTGTTCACAGCTACCTATGAACACAACATTAGCTGTGTTAATTATATTAAGAAATGCTTGTTAATCACCAGCATAAAAACCAACAAGGCTAGAAGTACTTCTCACCTAGATGCTGAAATGTCACAATATCTCTATTTGGCCCAAATATAGTACATTATGAGTTTTGCTATCTTTCAATCACCAGCTAGTAAGCATTCAGTAACTGATTTATTTAACATGGAGTTTTGTTTAAAAAATACATTTCTAGGTTAGAAAATAAATGTTTCTAAAAAGCCTCTCATAATTTTTAAAAGTCTGGAGTATTTAATATTTTTGAGGTCTGGAATATTTAACAATAGTGATGGAAGGATGCATGGGAGATCTGTCAGGTCATCAGTTGGAAATGTTATGGGGAACTCTTTTCAGAGCTGGGAGTCAGACTTGATTCTTAGCGAGGGTCTTGCTACTCTCTCAGCCAGTAGTAATTCTTGATACCCTAACATTTTTTATATTGTATAATGTAACTAAATAGCTTTCCTCTCCTCTCCCCATCTTTTCCTTCAAGTCTAGCTTAAGATCTTGGTCTAACCTGAGTTCTTGCCAGTCACATTGATTGCTCCCTCCTTGAAGCCACCATAGTTGGCATGCATGACCTATAGCTTACCTGGCAACTAAATGCTACCTTGGGCAAGTGTGAATCTCTTTCTACCTGTCTTATATTCTCGACCATATTGTGAGCTCTTTCCTTGAATACCTAAGACAAAGTCAGAACTCTGTACACAGGGGCTGTCCATGATACAATCTATCTTATCAAAAAATGAGGGGACCGTTCAGAGAATCCTTGGACTCCTTTGGGGGTCATCATAAAAAATCTAAAAGTCATTATATTGTGGAAGAGTAAAATAACTTAAATAAAACATGCAAGAACATGTACAATACTGAAAATATTTTGAAATGTTAAATCTAGAATTTCCTGAAGTTACATTAACATTGCTTTTTAATGACTTATTGGGATAATTACAAAAATTAACCTTTGCCAGAGTGCTTGAGGACTGAAGAACTGGGAAAAATAAGAGGTAAAAATGTAAATGTGAAAACAAATGTAACCAGATGTTAGGTGTGGTTTTCTCCAGGTAATTCTTACTTTATCTTTGCATTTTTGTGTATTTTCCACATTCTCAACAATAAACAATGTTATAATCAGAATGAAACTCCAATAAGCTTTAAAACAAAGGTAAAGGTGGAGTCTTAAATATTTAAAGATATTTGGGGAAAGACAAATTAGGGTTTTTCTAGCACCAGATGATGATTGCTATAACATGATAAAATGTGTCCTGGAATTCCTAAGAGGATGTGGCAACATGAATCATACGATGAGCATGAATTTCCATGTGCTGGATGGAATAAGTGTGCCAATGGCATTGAAGACGGTGAAGAACTAAGAGGGCTTTTTAGAGACACTGAAGACTGAAGAAAGCTAGAGAGGTAGTATTGTTCAGGATCCTGAAGTCAGTGCTTGAGATGACAGCCCTCTACTAAAACAGTGGCATCACTAGGGTTGTGTCACCCAGTGTGGTAACTCATTGTGTCACCCCACCCCTGGATGGGCAGGGCCAGCCAATAGGGAACTTCCCCTCACCTCCCTGGTGGAACCAACGGCCCTTGCCCAGGCCTCTCACAGGCCTGGCCACGGAGGCTCCTTGCAGCTCCATCTCTCTCCCATTGGCCATGACAGAGACCTCTGGGCACTGTGGCCTGCCTGCCTGCACCCTTCACTGGTGGGTGAAGTGGGGGTGACAAGGTATTATGCTTGGAGATAGGTGACACCAACCCTAGTGACACCACTGCCCTGGTGGCCTGTACTCCTGCAGTGACAGCCTGCCTACTGCCACAGACTCTGGTGTCATCTTCTCTGACAGTGTCAGTATAGTCTGTACCTCCTATCACCCCCCTCCCTGCACCCAACTAGTAAGAGGGTCAGTAAAACCCTATTACAAGAGAATAAAATAGGGAGAATTCGGAGACCCTGAATCTGGGACAGGGACTGCCCAGAGATATTCTGAAGGGCAAGACCATGAGGGTACCAGCAAAATTCTGAAGCAGGTGAATTCCGGCATGGCAGTCTGACTGAAGTCAAAACACTGTGGGCCAAGAGGTAAAGGAGGGAGCATGGAAGCAGAGATGAGGTCCCACAGGCTAGAAAAGGGGGATCAAAAGTTTCTGGAAGGGCTTGTGCTTTGATTCATTAAAATCCAAGCTTAAGAGAGTGATAGGAGAATGAGCTGGAAATTGTCTCACACTTTTGAAAATTTCAGTTCTTGCATTTGAACTCAAGGGCAACACCAGAAGAGGGTGAGAAAAAGAGGGGCGGGGAGGCTATTGAATCCAGAAGCATTGCAATTGAAGGTGTGTATCTCACCTCTTTTCACCACACTTATTCAATCTGTATGCTGAGCAAATAATCCAAGAAGCTGGACTATATAAAGAAGAATGTGACATCAGGATTGGAGGAAGAACCATTAACAATCTGTGATATGTAGATGACACAACCTTGCTTGGTGAAAGTGAACATGACTTGAAACACTTATGGATGAAGGACACAGACTACAGTCTTCAATATAGATTACACCTCAACAAAAAGAAAACAAAAATCCTCACTACTGGACCAATAAGCAACATCGTGATAAATGGAGAAAAGATTAAAGTTGTCAAGGATTTCATTTTACTTGGATCCACGGTCAACACGCCTGGAAACAGCAGTCAGGAAATCAGATGTATTGCACTGGGCAAAACTGCTGCAAAAGACCTCTTTAAAGTGTTGAAGAGCAAAGATGTCACATGGAAAACTAAGGTGTATCTAACCCAAGCTATGGTATTTTCAATAGCCTCACATGCATGTGAAAGCTGGACAACGAATAAGGAAGACCAAAGACAAGTTGATGCCTTTGAGTTGTGGTGTTGGCGAAGAATACCGAAAATAGCATGGACTGTCAGAAGAATGAAAAAATCTGTCCTGAAGAAGTGCAGCTAGAATGCTCCTTGGAAGTGAGAATGGCCAGACTCCATCTCACCTACTTTGGCCATGTGGTCAGAGGGGGCCAGTCCCTGGAGAAGGATATCATGCTTGTAAAAGAGAGGGTCAGCAAAGAAGGGAAGACCCTCAATGAGATGGATTGGCACAGTGGCTGGGCTCACACATGGCAAGGATTGTGAAGATGGTGCAGGACCAAGCAGTGTTTTGTTCTGTTATACACAGGGTTGCTATGAGTCAAAGCTGACTCAAAGGCACCTAACAACAACAACATCATCTCACCTCTGAACTTGGGGGCAATGGCAGAAATCTGCCAAAAGATAGTATAAACCAGAAGAGAGGGAAACCATCTATCTGTCCTGCTTTGCCCTGATGTGTTCAATGGCAGTTTCACTGAACCACACCAGCAGTAATATTTAAGGTCAAATTCCTAAACCCTAGGACAAGGGTGGTCAGCTCAAATGGCCCAGGGGCCAGTCAGATAATGCAAATGAGTGAAATGGGACAGACTGGACCATGGTGCATGTGGGGGCACACACTCTAGTCTAAAGGGACAACTGGTATGCAGCTCTGGCCAGTTGAAGGAATGTAGGTCCAGGGTCAGATCTTCTGAGTTTTCAAGAAAAGCCAGATATCTTGATTTTTTTTGTGAAGTTTGCTATTGTTGGCTAATAATTCAATTTCTTAAAAACCACCATGCTGGTCAAGTAAACATATCTGGAGAGGAATGTGGTGCCTGGGCTAGTTTGTAACTTTTCCCTGGAGCCTCTCCACAGGACAATTGCAACTTCGGTTAAGGAAAGGATTTAAACATCACTCTATGCTTTCTTGAAAGTGTACAAATATTTGACCTTTGGCCAGCCTTCAGAATACCAGGAAAGCTCAAGAAGTAAAAAAATCTGGAATAATATAGCTCTTCAGAGCTAATGCCCTGGGGAGAATATTAAAGAAGTTTAAGTGAGCTTAATGCTTATTGTTGTTAGGTGCTATCCAGTTGGTTCCAAGTCATAGCAACCTTATGTTCAACAGAACACAACACTGCCTGGTCCTGGGCCCTCCTCACAATTGTTGCTATGTTGGGGCCTGCCGTTGCAGCCACTGTGTCCATCCATCTTGTTAAGGGTCTTCTTCTTTTTCATTGACCTCTATTTTAACAAGCAAGATGTCCTTCTCCAGGGACTAGCCTCTCCTGATATCATGTGCAAAGTATGTGAGAAAATGTCTAGCCATCTTTTCTTCTAAGGAACACTCTTGGCTGTATTTCTTCCAGGACAGATTTGTATATTTTTCTGGCAGTTTATTCTTCACCAACACCATAATTCAAATATATCAATTTTTCTTCAGTCTTCCTTATTCATTGCCTACCTTTCAGGTGCATATGAGGTGACTGAAAATATCATGGCTTGTGTCAGGCACACCTTAGTCCTCACAATGACATTTTTGCTTGTTAACATTATAAAGAGGTCTTCTGTGGTACATCTGCCCAATGCAATATGTACTTTGATTTCTTGACTGTTTTCCATGGGTATTGGTTGTGGACTCAAGGAAAATGAAATCCTTGACAACTTCAATTTTTCTCCATTTATCATGATGTTGCTCATTGGTCCAGTTGTTGAGGATTTTTTTTTTTTTTTGGTTAATGTTGAGGTGTAATCCTTACTGAAGACTGTAGTCTTTGATCATCATCAGGAAGTGCTTCAGATCTTCTTTGCTTTCGGTGAGCAAGGCTGTGTTATCTGCATATCACAGGTATCTGCATATCACAGGTTGTTAATGAGTCTTTCTCCAAATCTTATGCCTTATTTTTCTTCATATAGCCCAGTTTTTTGGATTATTTGCTCAACATGCAGATTGAATAAGTATGGGAATGATATAACTCTGAAACACACCTTTCTTTATTTTAAAAGACACGAGGAGTATCTCCTTATTCTGTTTGAATGACTGCCTCTTGGACTGTGTACAAGGTCTGAATGTGAAATTAAGTGTTCTGGAATTCCCATTCTTTGTAATTTTATCCATAACTTGTTATGATCCACAGTCAATAAAACATAGGTAAACATATTTTTGGTATTCTCTGTGTGGTAGTTAAGATTGTATGTCAACTTGACTGGTCTGTGGTTCTAACTGACTTGGCAGCTGGATATAGTTATTCCCTATGATAAGACTGGATGTGGTGTAATAAACTCTATGGTGGAATCTGCTGTGAGCAGCTAATTAGTTGCCCTTAGGGTTTGGCCTGCTACCAGTATATATGGAGAAGTTTTGAGAAAGTTCTCTAGCTTTTTGGCACATCTGGATCCTGTATTTGGCTGAGTCTTCATTTTCACTTCCTGGACTTGAACCAGTGGTTTCCTGTGTTGCCTGCTGATCTTGAGCCATTCCTGGACTTGAATCAGTACCTGTTGTGTTGCCTACCAATATTGGGATTGTGCCATTTTATCTGGCCGACCTTGGGGAGCCTCAGCAGACAGCAGCTGTAGCTCCAGTGGACCTGGAATAAAAGGCAGAGCTGAAGCCCAAGGTCGAGATGCTGTCACTCAGATCCTAGAGTCAGCATTTAGAATTTGGACTTCTTGCCTCCTAAACTGTTCATTAAGCTATCCACTTGTGGTATTTCTTGTTGTATTATAGTAGCACTAGAGAACCAAGATACTCTGCTTTTAGCCAAGATCTGTCTGACATCAGCAGTGATATCCCTCATTCCATGTCTTTTTTCTGAACTCAGCTTGTTTTCTGGCAGTACCTTGTCAATGTACTGCTGCAATAATTTTAAATTATCTTCAGCATAATTTTACTTCCATGTAATAGTAATGATACTGTTCAATAATGATAATTAATGATATTCTATAACCTCGAGTCTACCACTCATCTGTCAGTTTGTTGTACTGTCAGACTTGTGTGGTGGCTTGTGTGTTGCTATGAGGCTGGAGGCTATGCCACCGGTGTTTCAAATTCCAGCAGGGTTACCCATGGTGGACAGGATTCAGGGCAGCTTCCAGACTAAGACAGACTTGGAAGAAGGAGTGGGCCATCCACTTCCCAAAGAATTGGCAGTGAAAATCTTACGAATAACAGTGAAACACTGTCTGATACAGTACTGGAAAACTTTATGAATAGCCCTGAAACTTTGTCTGATATAGCGCTGGAAGATGAGCCCCTCAGGTCAGAAGGCACTCAAAATACGACTGGAGAAGAGCTGCCTCTTCAGAGTAGAACTACCCTTAATGATGTGGATGGAGTAAAACTTCAGGGACCTCCATTTACTGATGTGGCACAAATCAAAATGGGAAGAAACAGCTGAAAACATCCATTAATAATTGGAACATGGAAAGTATAAAGTATGAATCTAGGAAAATTGGAAGTTGTCAAAAATGAAATGGAATGCATAAAGACCAATATCCTAGGTGAGTTGAAACAGTCTGGTTTTCACTGCTTTGAATCAGATAACCATATGATCTACTATGCTGAGAATGGCAAACTGAACAGGAATGACATGGCATTCATCATCATAAATAATGTTTCAAGATATATCCTGAAGTACAATGCCAGTGATAGCATAATATCTATACGCCTAAGATCAGTTAATACTACTAGTATTCAAATTTACACACCAACCACCAAAGCTAAAGAAGAGGAAACTGAACATTTTTACCAACTTCCGCAATCTGAGATTGACCAAACATGCAATCAAGATGTGTTGATTATCACTGGTGATTGGAATGCATAAGTTGGAAACCAAGAAGTTGGAAAATATGGCCTTGGTGACAGAAATAATGCTGGAGATCACATGATAGAATTTTGCAAGACCAATGACTTATTCACTGCAAATACCTTTTTCAACAACACAAACAATGGCTATACATGTGGACTTCACAGATGTATACACAGGAATTAGATCGACTACATCTGTGGAAAAAGGCAATGGAGAAGATCAATATCTTCAGCCAAATCAAGGCCAGGAGCTGACTGTGGAACACACCATCAACTGCTCATATGCAAGTTCAAGATGAAGCTGAAGACAATTAAAACAAGTCCATGAGAGACAAAATATGACCATGATTATATCCCTCCTGAATTTAGAGACCATCTAAAACCTAGATTTGATGCATTCAACACCAGTGACCGAAAACCAGAGGAAGTGTGGGATGACATCAAGAACATCATCCATGAAGAAAGCAAAAGGTCATTTAAAAGATGGGAAAGGAAGAAAAGACCAATATGGATGTCAGAAGAGACTATGAAACTTGCCCTTGAATGGAGAATAGCTAAAGCAAATGGAAGAGATGATAAGATAAAAAAGCAGAACAGAAGATTTCAAAGAGCAGCTTGAGAAGACAAAGTCAATTATTATAATGAAATGTGCAAAGACCTGGAGTTAGAAAACCAAAAGGGAAGAACATTCTTGGCATGTCTCATGCTGAAAGAACTGAGGAAAAAATTCAAGTCTTGAGTTGCAATATTGGAAGATTCTATGGGCAAAATATTGAATGATGCAGGAAACATCAAAAGAAGATGGATGGAATACACAGAGTCACTGTACCAAAAAGAATCGGTTGATGTTCATTTATTTCAGGAGGTGGTATATGACCAAGAATCAATGGTACTGAAGGAAAGAGTCAAAGCTGCAATGAAGGAATTAGTGAAGAACAAGGCTCTAGAAATGGATGGAAAACTCATTGAGATGTTTCAACAAACAGATGCTGCTGCTGGAGGCACTTAGTCATCTATGCCAAGAAATTTGGAAGACAGCTACTGGCCAACTGACTGGAAAAGATCCATATTTGTACCCATTCTAAAGAAAGGTGATGCCACAGAATGTGGAAATTTTTAAACAATATCATTAACATCACACACAAGTAAAATGTTGTTGAAGATAATTAAAAAATGGTTGCAGCAGTACATTGACAGAGAACTACCAGAAATGCAGGCTGGATTCAGAAGGGGATGTGGAGCTGATGTCAGATGGATCTTGGCTGAAAGCATAGAATACCAGAAAGATGTTTACTTATGTTTTATTGACCATGCACAGGCATTCGATTATGTGGATCATAACAAATTGTGGATAACATCGAGAAGAATAGGAATTCCAGAACAATTAATCGTACTCATGAGGAACCCTGTACATAGATCAGAAGGCTGTCATTCAAGCAGAACAAGGGGATACTGTTCGATTTAAAATCAAAAAGGGAGTGCATCAGGGTTGTATCCTTTCACCATACTTATTCAATCTGTATGCTGAACAAATAATCCAAGAAGCTGGACTATATGAAGAATGTGGCATCAGGATTGGAGGAAGGCTCAATTACCTGAGATATGCAGAACATACAACTTTGCTTGCTGAAAGTGAGGATGACTTGAAGCACTTACAGATAAAGATTAAAGACTACAGTCTGCAGTATGGATTATATCTGAGCATAAAGAAAACAAAAATCCTCACAATGGGGCCTATAAGCAGTATTACGATAAATGGAGAAAAGATGGAAGTTGTGAAAGATTTCATACTACTTGGTTCCACAATCAACACCAATGGAAGCAGCAGTTAATACATCAAACAATGGATTGCATTGGAGAAATCTGTTGCAAAAGACCTCTTTCAAGTGCTGAAAAGCAAAGATGTCTCTTTGAAGACTAAGGTGTGCCTAACCCAAGCCACGGTATTTTCAATCACCTTCATATGCATGTGAAAGCTGGGCAATGAGTAAGGAAGACCAAAGAAGAGTTGACACTTTTGAGCTGTGTTGGCAAAGAATACGGAAAGTACCATGGACTGACAAAAGAACTAACAAATCCATCTTCGAAGAAGTGCAGCCAGCATGCTTCTTGGAAATGAGAATGGCCAGACTTCGTTTGACCTACTTTGATTTTGTTGTCAGAAAGGACACTCCAGGATGTCATGCTTGGTAAAGTGGAAGGTCAATGAAAAAGGGGAAGGCCCTCAACAAGATGGATTGACACAGTGGCTACAATGATGGGCTCAGGTATAGCAAGTATTGTGAACCTGGCACAGGACCAGGCAGTGTTTTGTTCTGTTGTACATGGGTTCACTATGAGTCAGAGCCATCTTGCTGGCACCTAGTAACAACAACATAACCTTCAGTATATTCCACCTGGATTTAGAGATCATCTCAAGAATAGATTTGACATACTGAATACTAATGACTGAAGACCAGACAAGTAGAATGACATCAATTATATGATACATGAAGAAAGCAGAAGGTCATTACAAAGACAGGAAAAAAAAAAAAGGATGTTAGAAAAAGACTGAAAATTGTTCTTGAATGTAGAGTAGCTAAAGCAAAAGGAAGAAATGATGAAGTAAAAGAACTGAACAGATTTCAAATGGCAGCTCAAGAAGGCAAAGTAAAGTATCATAGTGAAATGTGAAAAGACCTGGAGTTAGAAAATGGGAATAACATGCTTGTCATTTCTGAAGCTAAAAGACCTGAATAAAAAATTCGAGCCTCAGGTTGCAATAGAGAAGGATTCTATGGGCAAAAAATTGAACCATGCAGAAAGTATCAAAAGAAGTAAAGAATACACAGAGTCACTGTACCAAAAGGAACTGATTGGCGTTCAACCATTTCAGGAGGTAGCATATGATCAAGTACCAATGTACTGACAGAAGAAGTCCAAGCTGCACTGAAGGCTTTGGAGAAAAACAGGGCTCCAGGAATTGACAGAATATATAATTGAGATGTTTCAACAAATGGATACAATGCTGTAAGTGCTCATTTGTCTATGCCAAGAAATTTGGAAGACAGCTACCTGGCCAGCCAATCAGAAGAGATCCATATATGTGCCTATTTCAAAGAAAGGGAATTCAGTGGAACCTAGAAATTATAGAAGAATATCATATGCAAGTAAAATTATGCTGAACATAATGCCCAGATGTACAAAGACTAAAGTACAGCATTTGGGAAGAAGTTAAGAGTGGGCCAGAGTCAACGCTTGAAACACCTGCATGCTATTTACTTTGTTTCTAGTAGGAAGTCGCATATGAATACTGAAGAATAAACCTGGACAAGTTTATAAAATGATACAGACTCAGCGTGTGCTATGAATTGATTAGTGACCAAAGAATTGATTAGTTAGGGTTTTTGTGTTATCGGATAGAGTTCCAAGCAAGAAAGATATTATAGTGAAACCAAATATCCATAGTCCAAGTGGCTAGAAAGCTCTAGAATGCTTTGTTTAAGATCAGAAAAGTAGAAGTGTTCAAGTGCAGTGAGCTATATGTTCAGGGAAGCAAGAGAAGGTTATAAGACTTTTACTATCTATGTCTTTCCAAGTCCCTTCCGGGGTGGAATGCTTGCTGTAGTGAATTATATAATGACTTAGAATTATGTCCCAAATTGGAGAAATATGCAGGGTACAACAGATAAAGGTACAGGAAGCATACTGTCAACAAAGCATGGAAAGAATGGAAATGAGGAATAATGACTGGTAACCAAATGGAGAGTGGAAAACACCACTCCAGTAGTGTTATACATAGCATTATCTGAGAGTGGAACAAAATTTAATTTCATTTTAGGGAAATAACAGATTGCAGGTTTCAGAAATTCCAGTCATCCTACTCTTGCCCAATTTAGCTTTCTTCCTCTTTATTTTTTTTAAATTGTAGTTTGGATAAAGGTTTATAGAGCAAATTAGTTTTCCATTCAACAGTTTATACACATTTTGTTTTGTGACACTGGTTGCAATCCCCTCAGTGAAATAGCACTCTTTCCAGTTCCTTCGTGGGTTTCATTCATCCTTCTTTCCTGCTCCTTCACCTTAGCTTTCTTTTGTGTAAAATAAAGCCCTAAAAAATAACTACAAGACATTTTTTTAAAAAAAATTAAATAAGAAGATTAATTATAACCTTCTCCTATGCCATATGTAGAGTTTCCCTTACATAATATATACTCAAACAACAGGTTAACATGATTATTAGGGGATGGGAGTTGGAGATGTCTTCCATTTTGCCTTTGTAAAATTTTGAAATATAATTATTTAAAAATCTGCAGAGAAACATTGTTATTATTTATCCATTGCTCTTCAGTGTTAATATTTTCTCTTTGGTTTTGGGTCTTTGTGTCTCAGACTTGTGTCCCATATTTTTGATCTAAGTCCAGGGAAAAGGAGGAGAATCTTCATCAGGCTCACTTAAAGAAGTAGTTAATGAAGTCCCATTAATAGAATAAAGAGTGCCATATGACCCACCCATCAACTGGGTGTCCTTGTTTCTAGTACAGAGATTTTTTTCAGAGTACTTTAAAAGTTACACTAACATCTTATTTGAATTTTATTTTAAAATATATTACCATAAAAATGCCATCGATTAGGATTTGACTCATAGCGACCCCTCCTTCGGTTTCCAAAGCAGTATCACTACGGAAGTAGATTGCCCAATCTTTCTTTGGAGGAGTGGCTGGTGGGTTTGAACCACCAGTCTTCTGGTTAGCAGTCAAGTGTCTTATGGTCCACGCTACCAGAGCTCCCATTACTACATATATATTCTAAAAACTATCTTAAGAAAAAAACATGAATATGCAAATATGCTACAAGCCAAATTTTAGCACACTGGGGACAACAAACTCATTAACTTGTACTAATAAGCACACATATACATCATATAGGAGCTCTGGTAGAGTAGTGCCTAAGGCACTTGACTGCTAACCAGAAGGCTGGCGGTTCAAACCCACCAGCCACTCCTCGGAAGGAAGATGGGGCAATCTACTTCCATAGTGATACTGCCTCGGAAACCCAAGAAGGAGTTGCTATGGTCGGTCCGACTAGACAGCACATAATAACAACAACAAACAACATACATCATATGCCATCCAGACCTTGGACCAAAGGCTCCTTTTGCCCTTGTGGTGCATGTAAATGAATCTGTTATTAATAAATGCACCATTCATTAGCAAGGCTATTGCTCTGCAATAGTCTTTGGTTGATTTCTGGTCTGTGCATGTCTGCTCACATAAAAGTCCAAGGGAGTATATTGTATGTGTGCCATACTCAATTACATGTCAAGAAAAGTTTAAACACTGTTCATTTTAAGTATGTATCACTTACACAATTCTGTGAGGACAGAATGCTCAGACCACAAGTTGTACCCATTGGTAGCCTACATAACAAGTGACAAATAACACATATGTCATAATAGTATCATATCATAGATCATTTATGGGTACATTGGTAAGTTTTGTGCAATTACAGTTTGATAGATTTTATATTCATTGTATTTTAATAACACATTTATATATAATCACACAAAATATATTCATATAATGTATTCTATATACCGAAACAAAACAAAACAAAACAAAAAAACAGATGCATTGCTGACTCAAAGGGGCCCTACAGGACAGAGTGGAACTGCTCCATTGAGTTTCCAAGGCTGTAATCTATGGAAGCAGACTGCCACATCTTTCCCCTATGGAGCTGCTGGTGGGTTTAAACTGCCAACTTTTTGGTTAGGAGTTGAGTGCTTAACCACTGTGCCACCAGGGCTGCTTGTATTCTATATATAAGTATATAATGAGCTCTGGTAGCGTAGTGCCTAAGGTACTTGACTGCTAACCAGAAGGCTGGTGATTCAAACCCACAAGCCACTCCTCGGAAGGAAGGTTGGGCAATCTACTTCCATAGTGATGTTGTTGTTATGTGCCGTCGAGTCAGACCTGATCCATAGTGATACTGCCTTGGAAACCCAAGGAGGGGTTTCTATGAGTCGGGTCTGACTTGACAGCACATAACAATAACAATTTTAATGAAATACAATTTTATATATGATATAAAATTTATTATTTAAAACTATATATTTATAATATATAAAAATATAACCCACTGCTAT
>NW_006921730.1:5791566-5828284 GCF_000298275.1 Orycteropus afer afer
ACTAGAAGTAGGATACCAGTTTCCCAGTAAATCCAGAAGTGAAAAATACACATTAAAGCACATTTTCTGAATCATTAAATGGTCAGTTGCATTCAAGATTGTTTAACACCATTACTGTTATATATTTGGGAGCTCTGGTGATGTGGTGCCTAAGGCATTTGACTGCTAACCAGAAGGCTTGTGGTTCAAACCCACCAGCCACTCTCAGAAGGAAAACTGGGCAATCTACTTCCACAGAGATACTACCTAGAAAACCCAAGGAGGGGTCACTATGAGTTGGAATTGACTCAACAGCAGTGAGTTTTTTTCTTTTTATTTTTATATAAAAATATATAACAATATACTTAGGTTTTTAGCAATATGAGAAGTTAGTTTTTATTCAATTTGGAAATAAGATTGTTTACTAGTATTTTTTCAAATATATAAAAATATATAACAAAATACTTAGGTTTTTAGCAATATGAGAAGTTAGTTTTTATTCAATTTGGAAATAAGATTGTTTACTAGTATTTTTTCAAATTTCAGGATCAGTCTAATTGCATGGCTTGTAGTAAGTTATTAAAATGAGATGTAAAAAACTTCAACAAAACAGAATGTGGAAAAAAGTAAGACACTGAGCTAACAGAGAACAACTGTCATCCATTCAAATTTCTGATTTATGGAAACAGTTTCATTGTTCTCAATAATTGTCATTATAAGGAGTAGACATTACTCATGTGACAATTTTAAAATAAATTTACACAAATAAAATGTCACTTATATGTGTTTTCCATATGGAAGTTGGGCATAAAATTGCTTGCAAGAAGGGATCCTGCTGCCCAAACACTTGAAAACAATGAACTTGGTATTGGGTATCACAGAGGGGCTGTTGGATCAAAGTCTGAGTCTGAAGACTTTCATCCATTCCTGTTTTACAAGGAATATGTCTTACAAAGGCATCTTTCAGAGTCAGGTGATAATTTAACAAGATCTGGGGGAATTTATAGAGACCTCTTAAAGACCAATTAAAGAAGAAAACAATGATAATGTCTCTGATCTAATTTGAATTTGCGATAATCAGACAAACATCCATTTTCACATTAAGACATGGTTAAAATCAATTCAAGGCATTTTACATGTTCATAATGAGCATTTCATACTAAAGATGTAGCCCAAATTCCCTATCAATGCAAGGTCCCGACACATTAGAAGGTGCACAAAATGTTGATAAATGAATGAACAAATTAAAAACTATTTGCCCTTCAACACTGACATACGATGCCCTTAATAAATTCATTCAAAAAGGTGAACCTAGGTGATTAAAATTGCATCTTCCTTTTTTCAGTTGGGCCACTAAGAACCTACATTTTATGGGCGTGGTAAAACAATAGTAAAGGACCACAGAATTTTCTACTCTTATCTCTAGCTTTATGTTCCAATCATTCTGATTCCCTCAACTATTTATTGTATTCTCTTACTACATGCACTTTGGAAGTGAGGTACAAATAATAAATAAAATGGAGAATCCTCCTTAAAAATGTGACAATCTAGTACTCTGTAACCTTCTCAACAATACTGAGCAATATTTTCAAAAAGCTCTCCCCAAATGAACTCTTTCCTTTGGTAGGTTCCGGAAAACCTTAGAGTTTGATGGGAAAGTAAAGAAAAGCAATGGCCGTTTCTGGTCTTTGCTGGGTTGCTAGTCTCTCAAAAAAAGGAAGTAATATTTTCCAATGAGGTAGCACTAAGTGACATAAGAGATCGGTGTGTTTGCTGCTACAACTTATAGTTGCCACTTTTCTATAATGGAGGGAAGTCACATGTTTCCAAAGGCATAACTTCAAATAGTAGGGTGAGAAGATAAAAGAAAAAAAATAAACTAAAACAAAAAAACAGGAAAGAGAACTGTCTGTGTCAGAAGCAAATTTCTACAGATCTTTCCAATTTAATTTAGACATCAACTTTGTTTTGTGCATAACAAATTTATGCCTGAATTTTTTTTTATCTGCTCTTTTATTTCTTTTAAGGCATAATTCATTTAGGTTTCAAAATAGACTATTGTGTATGTGGTAACTTTCATTCTGTAACACAAACAAAAGTGCTTTTCAACAATTGTCCAACTCCATCTTTAAGCAATTAGTCTAGCCCATCATGTCAAGCCTTAAACAATTCTGCACAACAGATTTTCTTTAGAGTGAAATACAACCTAAGAAGCTGAAAGTAAATTTAAATAGGAGAAAAACTGGGGAATGCAGTTCCAGTGTTCGTCCATGCACAGGAGCTGCGATACATACAATCTACCTGGACTTGCTGCTTCCTTTAGCTGAGCTGTGAGTGTGGAACGAACTCTGATGTGGTTCTTGTTTTCACTCTCCAAATGGCGGTCCAAAAAAGTGGTACAAGAATGGTCTGGCACCTCCGTTCCCATGTGTAATTTCTCCCCTCACACCCCACAGTGGGATGTGTCACAATAACTTTGCACCCACAAATATGGCTTCAGGGTGGCCTCTGGCTGAAATGGAGGGAGCTTATGGTGTCAGCAGCTTGCTTTGGTTAGTTGCAGCTGCAGGGAAGGGCTGGTTCTGCTCTCCCTTCCTCCTCTTCCCCACCCACCTGCAACAAATGCTCCAGGCAGCTGCTACACTTGAGTGCTGGCAATATCCAAGGCTCTGAGGATGAGAGAAGGGGAGAAATGAGGAGGGCTTTGGAGCTAAAGTATAGACAAATTAAGGGTGAACAAGTGATCTAACTTTAACTCCACTTCTAGTATGTGGTTGGGACCTTTCTTTCCCTTCAATAAGGGCTACTCAGAAGAGGTTGGGATCTTGTCATTTGTAGGAAGGACAGGGCAAGAATGTAGGAAAATGATGCAAGAAAAAGCAGACTTGGACTATGGAGAGGCAGTCCATATATCCCAGTTTCTCTAAGACAGTTTCTTACTGTGTCTCCTTTCACTATCACAAATGTCCAGGTCACCCTGGCTATTGCCCAGTCTTTCTTAGCAGGGTATATTTAATTGCAGGTGGGACAATAATTCTTTTCATGAGACTTTGCTGCTCACTGTAGAAAATTTAGCAGATCTACTCCTGCCCATTACCATACTTTTATGCAAATAACATGCCTGTTATATGTTTTTTTTGCGAACCACACAATCTCCTTGAACGTTATTTTCCTATGAGTGTTACATGTATTTGCGTGTTATTTACAAGGACATATATACGTGAAACATAGGTAAATACCAGCAGCATGCCTTCAAACTATCATATTCTCCTCACCCTGTCATTTTGACCACCAACAATGCCCTTCCTCTTTTCTACTGCCCTCTGGGAGGAGCAATAAGATCCTGATGCAGAACTACTGAATGCTTTGTCTGTTACAGAATGAAGAAGCTGAGGCCGAGAAAGGCAAAATGATTAAAGGCCATGGCTAGAAAATGACTGAGCCATTGTTTCTTGACTTCACATTCAGGGCTCTTTCAAGAAGGGTAAAACTCTACTGTTCTCATGATGGATACCTGTAGTGGAATCACTACTTCTGGTTAAGAATTTGCATGTTGTAACACCAGTTTTGTATTTGTGACCACATAACCATACATAGTCAGTAACTTCATAATGCTTGCTGGTTTCAGAGGTTACTAATAACAATGGTATTTTTCAAGGAGGGTCTGATACTTTATATTTTTAAATACATAAAATCTGGAATTAAGTCATCAAAGCCTTCAGGGAAAAGAGAGGAGGGTTGTCATTAAGTTATAAATAAAAATAATTTTGAAGTACCTCTTCATCAAGAAATTCAAGATCTTTTTTTCTTCCACCTAAAAATGTTTAAGGATATCAAAACCAAAAACCAAACACACTGCCATCGAGTCAGACCCGATTCACAGTGACCACTCCTTGGGTTTCCGAGGCAGTATCACTATGGAAGTAGATTGCCCAACCTTCCTTCCGAGGAGTGGCTTATGGGTTTGAACCACCAGCCTTCTGGTTAGCAGTCAAATGCCTTAGGCACTACACCACCAGAGCTCCCATGTTTAAGGATATGGTATTCTTAAAGAAATCAATAATACTTTACCTTTTATTTTTCATATTAATTTCACTTCCTTAATATGATTTAAAACTCAAAATAGCCTTACTAGGTAGGTAAAGTATTATTGTTCCCATTTTATTGATAAGGAAATTGAAATTAAGAAATTTCAGTGGCTTGCCCAAGGACAGACCTCCAATCCAATACTCTTTGCATTATATCATGGAAACTCAAGCCAGACACACTACTGAGGCTCAACTTTATACTTCCTCACATAACAGTCTCTTTCTCAGTATTTAGGAAGAGTTGGAATCAATTTGACAACTCACAGAAATAACACATTTATTTCTCCACATAATTACTCATGGTCATTTGCCCTCAGTAACAACAGTAGTCCTGATCCATGGAAAATGGGGAAACTGGTTGACTTGTACACTCACCACTCACTGAGCATTTACTGTGTGGAGGCTTCAGGCTGAGTTATTCACCTTGCAAAGGCTAATCAGACCTAGCCTTGCCTTTGAGGAGTTCAAAAACATATTGAGGGCATTTTTATATTTCTTCCAATTTTGTCAGTGCAGACCCATTTTTATTATACAGAACCAAACCAAAACCAAACTCACTGTCATTGAGTCAATTCTAATGGCATCATAGCGAGCCCATTTGGGTTTCTGAGGTTGTAATTATTTATGGAAGTAGATTGCCCAGTCTTCTTTCTGTGGAGTGGTGGTGGGTTTGAACTGCCAACCTTCTGGTTAGTAATCAAATACCTTAGGCACTATACCACCAGAACTCCTTACTATGTAGAACAGAGATGGTCAAATGATTGTGACTAGCTGGTTGTTCCCAGGGTTAAGTCTTTCTCTGTAATGCCAAAATGATTAGTCCTCCCTTCAAAAAACTCAGTAACAACCAACTAGAAAAACTTAGAGACATATAGGGAGATCTGGATTTACAGTATATACAAACTCTAGAAATAAAACTATGATGTACCAGTTGGACTACCACTGGTAAATGAAAAAGTTTGCTGTTTGTTTTCAGTGACCACACTGGTGAAGAATGATCTGATTCCTTTAAGTACATTGCAAAGTGAACAATAATTCTGAATTTCCCTCTTTTAGACACATTTAAGGCATGAGGAGGGGACTGTTGGGCACCAGGCTCTTATAAAACTCTAAACTAGTTACTGAGATCTAATTTGCTGGAATATCCTGCCCGAGAAGCTTCAAATACACTAGCGATTAGATTCCTGGGGTTACTAGTGTCTGTTGAAATTCTGATTAGCCAGTTACTGTGACTAATGATAGTCATGCAGCCTGTTGAGGAAAAACCAAGCTGTCACCGTGTTACAGTTCCTCACCATCCCCTTGCCTCACCATTATCTTTTCTTAAATTAAAATAAATAAGGCAAGCATGTGGTAAATATGTTTCTATTTTTCTACCAAGAATGCAGACATGACAGCTCTTCCCCTTCTCTTCTCTCATCTTCCCTAGCTCCCCCTCCCCCACCACACAATGACTTCATCCCTGTGCAGAAAGGACACCAGCTGCAGGGAGGGTCTGTCTCCACCAAGTGGGATCATTATCATCATTAGTAATGCCAAGAAGCCCAGATGGCCTTGTCAACATGTGCAATGTGTTACAGCTCTGTGGTCTCCCCACATTTACAATGAAGCTGCTGTCTGGAAATGTAAAGACTGTGCCTTCCTAAAAATAATGTTACCAAACGAACATTCAGACATTTCTTAAGAAATCAATCAGTCACTATAGCAACAATAATGAGAACCTGTTCAGAGATGAACCTGGTGGCAGCCTCTAAAGTCATTAGGGTCCTAGCGTCCCATTTGAGAAAAATGAAGAGCACTGATTTTCAAGGGGAAAACTATAGTAGCTTGTTTGCAAGGGGGAGGCTGTCTAGAAAATAGAAATTAAGGGAAAAAAAATTGAACAGACTAGCACAATAAAATCTAATGCTTTAATTTCAATTTTTCCAGTCAGATACTGACAGATTCACGTTAATTCCGTCATGTGTTGATTCACTCTTCTCCACTGTCCTCTCAATCGACTAGTGCCAACTCATTGCAGAGAAAAAGGCTGTGATATTTTACAAGGCATAGTAATAATAGCAATTACCATACACTCAGTGCCTATTATGTGCTGGACACTGGATTACACACACACACCTTTCAACATCTTTGCTGGGACAGACCACTACTTCCATGTTATATGATGGCCCAGAGAGACATCTTGGACCCTATTCTGGATTCATGCTCTCTTCCTAGACAATCTCATTCAGGCTCATGGCTCTAAATATCATGTACAGAGTATTACC
Source organism: Orycteropus afer afer (assembly GCF_000298275.1). Lineage (NCBI taxonomy): Eukaryota > Metazoa > Chordata > Mammalia > Tubulidentata > Orycteropodidae > Orycteropus > Orycteropus afer. The sequence goes on from NW_006921730.1 coordinate 5,797,901, forward strand.
CAATTTATATCTGCAGCCTAGGCATCTCTTCTGGGCCTCAGATTGACTTTTACAATTGCTTGGGTGATATTTCCACTTGAATGAATCACAAGTATCTCACATCAAACATGTCCAAAATTGACTGTAGGATCTAACCACATCCCCAATCCCCCAGCAGACTCTCTTCCAAATGTCCTACCTCAATAAATATCATAAAACTGGAGCCATCACTGACACCCTCCTCTTCTGCAATTCCTGCCACCCAGTGAGCCACCAAGTCCTGTCAAGTCTACTTCCTATATCTGCCCATGCACTTCTTTATCAATTGTCACCACCATCTCTCACTTGGAAATTGACACTAGCCTCCTCCTTGGTTTACTCTGCTCTCCTCTTACCCATCTGTGATAAGGTACCAGAGTGATTTAAACACAAATCTGGTCATGTTTTTCCCATACATAAATCTTTCAGTGGGTCTCAACACTATTAGAACTATTAGAAAATTCTTGCCAGTACCTACAAACTCACTGCTGTCAAGGCGGTCCTGACTCATAACGACCCCTCCTTGGGTTTCCGAGGCAGTATCTCTACAGAAGTAGATCGTCCAATCTTCCTTCCAAGAACTGGCTTTGGGTTTGAACCTCCAGCCTTCTTTTCTGGTTAGCAGTCAAATGCCTTAGGAACTACGCCACCAGAGTTCCCAACACTAGTAGAACTATTAGTAAATTCTTGCCAATACCTACAAGACCCTGCATAATCTGGCTCCATACATACCTCTGTATGTTGCCATTTTCTTATTCACTGGGTCCCAGTCTAGCTCATTTCCTCTTAGTTCCTCTTTTGTCCCAAGTTCCTTCCTGACTTTGAGTCTTGGAACAGACTGTCCTTCAGTCTGATGCTCCTACACTCCCTTTGTTTAAATAGACCAGCTAACTCCTACCTATTTTTGAGACTTAGCTTAAACGTCATTTCACAAAATTGACTTACCTACTCTTCTCACACATTCTTCCCATGTGTCTTTTTCTTTATACTTATTACAACTAAAATATCTGTTTAATTGTTGGTTTTTCTTTCATTTCCCCAATTGAGGTACAAACTCCACGAGGGCAAAAATGTCTTTCTTGCAAACAAATGTATCCATTGTCCTTAGCACAAAGAAGATGCTCAATCAATATTTGTTAAATGAATAGGCAAGCAACTTGCTCAAGGTCACAGGATTTGAATTCAAAGCTGTCTTGTTCTAAGATACATTTTCTTTTAAATTATTGTACAGCAGAAAAGGGTTCTTTATAAGTTCAACATATCACAAACAGTACCAGGATGTAAATTTCTCAAGTTCCAAATTCCTTACTGACTCAGATGGACTCAGGATAGATAGTTGGATGGTTGAAAGAAAATGGGTCTGGGAGCTTACGGGTGGTGAGGGAGAGGAACCTATCTCTCATAGCATATGTAACATCAGAAATATCTACTGCCCTGTGTGAGTGTCATACAAGAGAAATAACATGCATGAGAGAAAAGAGACTTTTGAACTACTGAGCTGCTATAAGCCTCAACAAAATGAGATTCAAGAACCAAGGAAATAAAACTTTAATATAACTGAAAAAAGCAAAGGCAGAGAGATTTTGAAAAAATTATATATATGTATATATGAAAATATTTTTTAAAGGGAGAAGAGAACTTAAATACATATCATTAAAATAAAACATTTTTACATTGGTACTCTATAGAGGACTTGGTTTTCTGCATATATCTTCTCTTCTTTCCTTTCTCCAAAGTGGGGTGTGTATGGGGCAGATATGGGAGAATGACGTGAAGAATGTACTATAGGAAATTCCTGAAAAAAACCTTTTCTGAGGATTGGGGAGTAATTCTTTCCCATTTGAGATCTAGGAAGCTAGTTTCCATCAGAACTGTTCCAAAAGCATTCTCTGCTGAGTGGTCTGTCAATGAACCCTAATGGAAGTGTGAGGATCTGCTCAGCACATGCTACGTTAGGTCATTATCTCCCTGGTTCTTTTCATGCAGTGAAGTCTTCTTTTATAAAGGTACTGGACTTCACATTTTCCATAATGAATGTGGATGTGTTACATTTGCCCTAGATGTCAAAGTATAAGAACTTTGGCTCTGTTCCTTTCTTTCAATCCATTTATTTTCTTGAAATATCCAGTTTCTCACAAGGAACACTCAATTACTGGGAACTTTAAAAATTTTACTTCCCGTGTTGTTGTTCCTTGAGTGGATGAAACAATCAAGTTATTAGCCAATTGGCAAAAGAAAAAAAAAAAAAAAATTCTCCATTTCTCCCTCATGTTATCCATAAAAGGCAACAAAAATATTCACTAAATTCAGGATCATCCAACATAGTTGGAATTGTTCTGATTAATTACGCATTCTGGTTAATAGTGTCTGAACCATACATGAATTACCAATTTACAAAGAATTAGAATACACTTAGCAGAAAATGATACAGGACCCTAACTTCATCTTTTTTTGATGAGTCAGAGATACATGAGGATTTTGTAGCACTATGGGTCATGTTTTGAACATTTCATTACATGATGGTGTTTACACACTGGCTAATGAAACATCAGATAACAGAGTTCAATGTATCTGGTATTGTCTGGTCACACAGCCAACTGTATTTGTTACTGGCTGGTCTCATTAGTACAAGAAAAATGAAGCGTTATATTGAGTCTGACATTTATGGTACTATGTTCTGTGATCAGATAATTCTATTTGCTTGTAGGAGGAATTTTAGGAGCTTGGGGGCTCTTTCTAATTTCAGTGACTAATTTTTTCCTCTAGTGTCATAATTTTTGCCTTTTTCAGCTCCTTTAACATTTAACGATAATTATATTTAAATACAAAATTCATCCATTTCTATTGATCTGACATGTTTTAGGAAGAGACCAAGATCCTGAACAGAAAGGATCTCTTTCAACAGAAAGAGAAAGGGAAGTTGGAGACTGACATTACAGGAGAAAGGAGTGACAAAGACCAAGGAACAGAGAAAAGAGAAGACATCACAGCTCTTGTTCTCGCCGTCCCTGAGCTGCAGGCTGTGCCTTTTTATCAAATCTTTCAGATATTATTATATTTTTAATGAAACTGTAGCTGGCAGCTCTGGTGTCGTAGCGCCTAAGGCATTTGACTGCTAACCAGAAAGCTGGTGGTTCAAACCCACCAGCCACTCTTCAGAAGGAAGGTTGGGCAATCTCCTTCTGTAGAGATACCGCCACAGAAACCCAAGGAGGGGTCGCTATGAGTCGGATCCAACTCTACAGCAGTGAGTTTGGTTGGGGTCAGCATATAAGAGCATCTCATTTTCAAAAAAACAAGTATTGAGAGAATTCAAGGCATGAAATGAGTTATTCTTTTCTCTGAACTTCACAGTTTAAAAGATCCTCAGTGGGTTCAAAGTTATGCCACATAGGCCACAAAATAGCCTATCTCATCCCAACAGCATGCTGTCTGCACTTATCTCTCCTCCCCAAAACAAATAAACCAACCAAATCAAACTCCCTGCTTGTCCAGTTGATTCCAACTCCTAGTGACCCTGCAGGGCAGAGTAGATCATCTGTAATCTTTACAGAAGCAGACTGTCACATTTTTCTCCAGTGGAGCAGTTGGTGGGTTTGAACCCTGGACCTTTTGGTGATTAGCCACGCTCTGTAACACTGTGCCATCAGGGCTCCTTTAATACTAGTTTTTGGGTAAGGCAATTGTTGATTAATGAATCATCTTTCCTGTAATTTTTATTTTTTGTAGTCTTAGTTTGGCTGGGTTCCCTGGCATTCCTGTTGAGGTATGTAATGGAAATTTTGATCTCACACTCTGCTTTTTTGTAACATCACAAAACACTGATATAACAGGGCTACAAAAAGTAACTTGGAGATGAAGGGATGCCCAGAAAGAAAAAAAGCTCAGTGTGGAAAGGAACAAAGATATACTAAATCATCTGAAAAGTAAATATTTAGCTTTGCAGACATGAAGTTACATTTATCTTCAAGAACAGCTCATTTGTTATAGCTTAGGATGTCACAGTGTTTCCATCATAATTCTGCTTTTCTAAAGAGATTGTAAACCAGCCATAAAAAGCCATATTCAAAGTGAACTTGGAACACAGGCAGACCATTTGGTAGATCTCATAACTTGTTCCAAAATGATGATTTAGGTTGGGGCAGGAGAAGAAAGGTGTCAGGAAGTGATTTCTTGCATTTAGTTATATCAGAGTTGAAATAAAACCTTGGCAATCACTGTACGGTAATCATATCAAACCATCTAAGGAAACTATAATAAGTCAACTTAGGTAACTGTGAAGCTTGAGATTTGGCAGCAGAGATGCTTTAGGACAAGTTTTTCAGCAAAAGTCATAGTGCAGTGGACTGAATGAAATGGCTACAAAAATTGTCCCCCCCCCCTTTTTTTTTTAATATAAATGAGACTTTTTCTCTTCTCTAAGGCAACTAAATCATTTCTTTTGAAAGCATAACTCTGATTTGAGGGGAAACCTACACAGTAACTGACTCAAAGTTTCTCTCTCTACAGCTAATAATTCTACAACCTGAAAAAATATCAACTCCCTTGGCTGTGATGGGAAAAGAGTCCCACACGACTCCCAGCACCTCCCTTTCAAAACGCCACAGCCCCCTGCTACATGACATCCTGTTCAGCCTAATAACAGACATCCAATGAGGTGTTTCATGATAACAACATTGAGTTACATGTATTGTCAACACACAGTCCTTATGGCTGCCAGAATGCACATACATAATCATCTGTATGTGCTGAAAAAAGCAAGGGTGGAGAGACTAGATGCAGAGAAGTCTGTGGAAATCACTACTTAATTACTTAGACTGTTTCTTTCTTTCTTTTTTAATTGTGATTTGGGTGAAAGTTTACAGAGCAAATTCACTTTCCATACAGCAGTCCATACATATTTTGTTTTGTGACATTGATTGCAATCCCCATAATGTAACAGCTCTCTTCTCACTTCATCCCTGTGGTTACTTTTTCCCTGAATCCTTCTTCCCTATGCTTTCCTGCCCTCTGAGCTATCTCCCTGTGAAAATACTGCCCTTCTGATTTCCCATAATTGATTGTTCTATGATTGATTGCCTGTTCCATGATTGATTGTTCTATGATTGATTGACTGTTCCATGATTTATTGTTCTTATATGCCTGCCTATTGTTTGGCTGGGAGCTCTGGTGGCTCAGTGCCTAAAGCACTTGACTGCTAAACAGAAGGCTGATTGTTCAAACCCACCAGCTGCTCCTCTGAAGGAAGAGGGGGCAATCTACTTCCATAGAGATACTGCCTCAGAAATCCAAGGAGGGGTGGCTAATGAGTCAGATCTGACTTCACCTTCCTGGCACACACTCTAGCACATGTTAGGACCCAAAAGACAGTGAACTATGCCTGGGCAGGGCATATGGAGGTCAAATTTTCAATGGACTTTAAGCTCAGGTCTGTCTCACTGGGACTGTGTCCAGATCCACTGGGTGGGTCCCTGAAACCATCTCCAGTTTGAGAATGCATAAGTGGAACAGACATACTCAGCAACTAGCAGAATCCCCACATTGGATCCCTGACATGTGGAGTAAGGCCTATTACCATAGGAAAATGCGAGTGGAAACCATTAGAATTGCCCCTACCTAGGAAAATAGTAAACCAAAAGCAATATTGCATTCCTGGAGGGTTTGCAGATATTAGTGCTACCATCAGTGTCTTGAAGGATGCAGGGGTCATGATTCCCATCACATCCCCATTTAACTCACCTATTTGGCCTACACAAAAACAGACAGATCTTGAAGAATGACACTGGATTATTACAGACTAAACCAGGTGGTGACTCCAATTGCAGCTTCTGTTCCAGATGTAGTTTCACTACTTGAGCAAATTAAAACATCTCCTGGTACTTGGAGCTCTGGTGGCATAGTGCCTAAGGCATTTGACTGTTAACCCGAAGGCTGGCAGTTCAAACCCACCAGCCACTCCTCAGAAGGAAGATCGGGCAATCTATTTCCATAGAGATGATGTCTTGGAAACCCAAGAAGGGGTCACTATGAGTCAAATCGACTCAACAGCAGTGAGTACCTGGTATGCAGATATTGATTTGGCCAATGTCTTTTTCTCATTTCTGGTTTCAAAGGACCAACAGAAGCAGTTTGCCTTCATCTAGCATGGCCAGCAATATATCAACATGGTCTTACCTCAGGGATATATCAACTCTCCAGCACTATGTCATAATTTAATCTAGAGGGACCTTAATTGGCTTTCCCTTCCAAAGACATCATGCTGGTCCATTACACTGATGGAATTATGATGATTGGGTCTAGTAAGGAGGAAGTATCAATGACCCTAGACTCATTAGTAAGATATGCTAGAGGTGGGAAATTTACCCAAGAACAATTCAGACACCTTCTACCTCAGTGAAATCAGGGGTCCATTGGGGTGGGGCACATCAAGATATTCCTGCTAAAGTGAAGAACAAGTTATTGCACCTGGCCACTCCTATAATAAAAAGGAAACACAATACCTGGTGGGACTTTTTAGATTTTGGAGGTGACATATCTCTCATCAGAAGCTCTGGTAGTGTAGTGCCTAAGGCACTTGACTGCTAACCAGAAGGCTGGTGATTCAAACCCACCAGCCACTCCTCAGAAGGAAGGTTGAGCAATCTACCTCCATAGTGATACTGCCTTGGAAACCCAAGGAAGGGTCGTTATGAGTCGGGTCTGACTCGATGGCACATAACAACAACAACAACAAAAACAACAACATATCCCTCATCTGGGTGTCCTACTCTGACTTATTTATCCAATGACTTAAAAAGCTTCTAGTTTGAGTGGGACCCAGAACAAGAAAAGGCTCTGCAGCAGGTTCAGTTTGCTGTGCAAGCTGCTCTGCCACTAGGGCCATATGATTTGGCTGATCCAATAGTGATTGAAGTGTCAGTGGCAGATAGAGATACTGTTTGGAGTCTTTACCAGGTCTCTATTGTTAATCACAGTGTAGACCCTTAGGATTTTGGAGAAAAGCCCTGCCACTGTCTGCAGATAACTACTCTCCTTTTGAGAAACAGCTTTTGGCTGGTTACTGGGCCTGAGTAGAGACTGAACACCTAAATGAACACCATGGCCATCAAGTCACCATGCAGCCTGAGCTGACCAATATGAACTGGGTGTTGTCTGACTCACAGAGTCATAAAGTTGGATGTGCAAAGCAGAACTCCATCATTAAATGAAAGTGGTATATAAGAGATTGTGCTCAAGCAACACCTGAAGGCACAAGTAAGTTACATGAAGTGGCCCAAATGCCTCTGGTGTTCACTCTAGTCACATTACCCTCCCTCTCCCAGTCTGCACCTATAGCCTCATGGGAAATTCTTTATGATCAACTGAGTGAAGAAGAGAAAACTAGTGCCTGGTTTACAGATGTTTCCAAAAGACATGCAGGCACCATTTGAAAGTAGACAGCAGCACTGCAGCCCTTTTCTGGGACCTGTCTGAAGGACAGTTGTGAAGGAAACTATTCCCAACAGGAAAGGCATCTGGTTGTTCACTTTGCTTGGGAGGAGAAATGGCCTGATGTGTGATCATATATTGATTCATGGGCTATGGCCAATGGTTTAGCTGGATAGTCAGGGATTGGGAAGCAACATGATTAGAAAATTGGTGACAAAGAGGTATGGGGAAAGGTATGTGGATAGATCTCTCTGAATAGCCCAAAGACATGAATATATTTGTATTTCATGTGAATGCTTACCAAAGGGTGACCTTGGCAGAGGACTTTAGCAATCAAGTGGTTAGGATGACAAGTTCTTTGGAAATCAGTCATCTGCTTTCCCTAGCCACTCCAGTCATTGCCCAATGGGGTCATAAACAAAGTGGGCATGGATGGAAGTTATGAATGGGCTCAACAACATGGACTTACATTCACCAAGGATGACTTGACTATGTTGTTATTGTTAGGTGTCATCGAGTCATCTCCAACTCATAGTGACCCTATGCTCAGCAGAACGAAACACTGCCTGGTCCTGTATCTGCTCCATGATCCTTGCTATACTTGAGCCCATCGCTGCAGCCACTGCGTCAATCCATCTCATTGGGGGCCTTCCTCTCTTTCGTTGACCCTCCACTTTACTAAGCATGACATCCTTCTCCAGGGAATGCTCCCTTCTAACAAAGTGACCAAAGTAGATGAGACAAAGTCTGGCCATTCCAAGAGGAATTCCAGCTGCACTTCCTCCAGGACAGATCTGTTAGTTCTTTTAGCAGTCCATGGTACTTTTAGCATTCTTCTCCAGCACCACATCTCACAAGCATCAATTCTTCTTTGGTCTTCTTTATTCATTGTCCAACTCTCACATGCATATGAGGCGATTGAAAATATCATGGCTTGTGTCAAGTGCACCTTAGTCCTCAAGGAGACATCTTTGCTCCTCAGCACTTGAAACAGGTCCTTTGCAGCTGACTTGCTCAGTGCTGTATGTCATCTGATGTCCTGACTACTGCCTCCATTGGCATCGATTGCAGAACCAACAAATGTGAAGTCTTTGACAACTTCAATCTTTTCTCCATTCATCATGATGCTGCTTACAGGTCCAGTTGTGAAAATTTTTGTATTCTTTATATTGAGATGTAATCCATACTGCAGACTGTAGTCTTCAATCTTCATCAGTAAGTGCTTCAAGTCATCCTCACTTTCAGCAAGCAAAGTTGTGTCACCAGTGTATCGCAGGTTGTTAATGAGCCTTCCTCCAATCCTGAGGCCATGATCTTTTTCATATAGTCCAGCTTCTCAGATTATTTGCTCAGCATACAGATTGAATAAGTATGGTGAAAGGATACAACCCTGATGTACTCCCTTCTTGATTTTAAACCATGCAGTGTACCCTTGTTCTGTTCAAATGACAGCCTCCTGGCCTATGTATAGGTTCTTCATGAGTACAATTAAGTGTTCTGGAATTCCCATTCTTCTCAATATTATCCACAATTTGTTATGATTCACATAATCAAATGCTTTTGCATAGTCAATAAAACACAAGTAAATGTCTTTCTGGCATTCTTTGCTTTGAGCCAAGATCCATATGACATCAGCAATGATATCCCTTGTTCTGTGGAACAAGGAACTTGACTATAGCCATCACCAAGTGCCCAATCTGCGAGCACCAGAGACCAACACTGGGTCTGCAATATGGAACCATTTATCAGGACAATCAGCCAGAAACCTGGTAGCAGGCTTATTACACTGGACTATTTCCATCATGGAAAAGGGAGCCTTTTGTTGTTACAGGAGTAGACACTTATTCTGGATACAGATGTGTCTTCCCTGCATGCAATGCTTCTGCCAAAACTACCATCTGTGGACTTACAGAATGCCTTATCCACCATCATGGTATCTCACACAGTATCGCCTCATATCAAGTGACTCACTTTACCACAAATGAACAGTGACAATGGGCCCAAGCAAGCTCATGTAAGCTCACACTGGTTTTACTGTGTTCTCCATCATCGTGAAGCAGCTGGCTTGTTGGAACAATGGAGTGGCCATCTAAAGACACAATTACAACACCAGCTAGGTGGCACTATCTTGCAGGGATGGGGCAATGTTCTCCAGGCAGCTGTATGTCCTCTAAACCAGCTTTCAATATGTGGTGCAATTTCTCCAATAACCAGGATTCATGGGTCCAAGAACCAAGGAACATAAATGGGAGTGGCACTACTCACTATTATCCCCAGTGACCCACTCAAAAAAATTTTGCTTTCTGTCCCTGCTACCCTATGCTTTGCAAGTATGGAGGTCTTAGTACCAAAGGGAGGAATACTTCCACCTGGAGACACACACTGATTTCATTGAACTGGAAGTTAAGAACTCCACCTGGGCATTTTGGGCTCCTCATGCCTGTAGATCAACAGCTGAAGAAGGGAGTTACTATTTTGTCTGGTGTGACTGATCCTGATTCTCAAGGGGAAATAGGACTGATATTACGTAATGGAAGTAAAGAAGAGTATGTCTGGAATAAAGGAGATTCCTTAAGACATCTCTTAGTATTTCCATACCCTGTGATTAAAGTCAGTGGAATATTGCAGCAACCCAATTGTGATATGACTACTAGTGGCCCACATCCTTCAGGAATGAAGGTTTGGGTCACCCACCAAATAAAGATTCAAAGAAACATGACTAGTTGAGGTGCTTACTGAGGGCAAAAAGAATACAGGATGGGTGGTTGTGGTAGTTAAGTTTGTGTGTCAACTTGGCTGGGCCTGCTTTTGAGTGGCTGGGCAGCTGGATGTAGTATTCCCATGATGAGACTGATAATCAACTCCATGGTGGAATCTACTGTGAGCAGCTGAGTAGCTGCCTTAGGGATGTAGTCTGCTTCCTGTGTATAAGGAGAAGCCTTGGGAAGTGATCCCTAGCTTATGGCAAGCTTGAAACCTGCACGTAGCCAAGTTGTTGTTCAGCAGTCTGCCATGCTTTGCCGACCTTGTGACTTCAAATGGACTTGAAATAATGGCCTGCCATATGGTTTGGTAACATCGGGACTGTGCCTTTTTACTTGTCAACCTTGGGTTTGTCACCCTCAGCAGCCAGCAGCTGTCTGAGTGAAGAAAAGCCTCTAGCTTCAGTGGGCCAGGAGCAGGAGGCAGAGCTGAAGCCCAAGGTTGAGAGGCTTTCACCCAGCACCTGGAGCCTGGCACTTTGAACTCGGACTTAAAGCCTCCAAACTGTAAGAGAATAAAATCCTGTTTCTTCAAGCCATCCTATTTGTGGTATATTCCTATCAGAGTGGCACTAGGTAACCAGTACAGTGGTGGAAGAAAGTAGTTCTAAATACCAGTTATAACCATGTGACCAGAAAGCTGGTGGTTCAAACCAGCCACTCCCCAGAAGGAAGATTGGGCAATCAACTTCCATAGTGATACTGCTTGGAAACCCAAGAAGGGGTTGCTGTGAATTGGATCCGACTCAATGGCAGTGAGTTTGGTTTGCTTTTTTTTGACCAACTGCAGAAATGTGATTGTTATGAGTATTTCTTCCTTGTATATGTGCATCAGATATTTTTGTTTTCTTCAGTTATAAAACATAAGATGTAAACATGCCTAATGGGATCTTAGTTGTACACATGTTAGTTGTATTACGTTAGGTACAAGAATGACTTCATAATTGTCTTTATTTAGATATTACATATGGTTTTAGGAGATGTGTACAGGTGCGTAGTTGACAAGGGGTAGTATGAGATAGTTAAGGCTGTGTGTCAACTTGCCTGGGCCATGATTCTCAAGGGTTTGGCAGTTATGATGTAGTCATCTCCCATGATTAGATCTGATATAACATAATCACCTCCATGATGACATCTGCTATGAGTAAGTAGCCAATCAGTTGAAAGGGAGTTTCTTTTGGGTTATAGCAGGTTTCCAGTATACATGTTGAAAAGCTCTAGCAAAGTTCTCTAGCTATTTGCTCTGTCTTGATCCTGAACCTGGCTTTTCTTCATCTCGGGTTCTTGGACTTAAACAAGTGGCCTGCTATATTGCCTGCTGATCTTGGGATTGTTGCTTTTGCACCCTATGAACCAGCAGCCTGCTATCTTACCTGCCTGGTCTTGGGTTTAGCAGCCTCTGAAGCCAGGAGCCTGCTGTACTGCCTGCAGACTGTCAGCCCTTGAAGCTTTGTGAGTCAGGAGAAGCCTCCAGCTTGATGTTGGACCCATGGACTTAAGACTTGCCAGCTATACAGGTCTATGAGCCATTTCCTTGAAATTTATCTCTCTCCAAGCTTCACTGGGTTTGCTTGTCTAGAGAACTCAGCCTAAGACACTATGTAAAGGATTTCTCGGGCAACTTTGTTGGGAGAAAAAGTTTTACATTCCTTTGTTTCTCTTTAGGTATGACATTCAGATTTCCATCTTTTTATTTAAAGTGAAGATAGCTGTATGTCTGTGTGCCCGTGTACGTATGTGTTTTTGCCTTTGATTTAAATCTTTTAAATAACTTAAAGCTTACAGAAAAGTTACAAGAATAGTACAAAGAGTTTCCTTATATGCTTCAGTCAGATTTACTTAGTGTTCAAATTTTGCCACTTTGTTCTATTATTCTCTCTCTTTTCATATATATACATTATTATTTCTTCAAACCATCCTGTAAGTTGCAGGCATCATGATGCCTGCAACCCTAAACATTTCAACTCATATTTCCAAAGATAATCACTTAGCTAATGACAGTGCAATGGTCAAAAGAGGAATCTTAACATAAACACATTATTATTTTATTCACATATCTTGTTCAAATTTTACCATTTACCCAATAATGTCCTTTGTAGCAATCCCTCCCCACCCCCCAGCCCAAAATGCATTCCAGGATCATGTATACATTTAGTTTTTACGTCTCTGATTTTCTTTAATCTGAAATGGTCCTCAGGTTTTCTTTGTGTTTCAGGAAACTGAATTTTTTAAAGAGTATTTTTAGTTTGAGAAATCCATGTGATTAGATTGACTAAGCATTTTTGACAGGAATATCACAGAATTGATGTGTCTTTCTCAGGCATAGCATCAAGAGGCATGTGATGTCAGTTTGTTCCATACTGGTGACGGTAAGTTTGATTAGTTGGTTAAAATGTCACAGGCTTCTCCACTATGAAGTTACTATCTTCCATGGCAATTAGTGAGTAATTTGAGGAGAGATTCTTTGACTTATGTGCAAATATCCTGTTCCTCACTAAAATTTCATCTATTAGTTTTACCATTCATTGACACTTTTTGCCTGAATCAATGTAACTATGAAAGTTGCAAATGGTGATTTTCTAATCTATCACAGTTTCTGTATTAATTGGCATTCTATTATAAAAAAGAGCTTTTCCTTCTTATGTATATGTTGTTGTTGTTGTCAGGTGCCATCGAGTCGTTTCCGACTCATAGTGACCCCATGCACAGCAGAACGAAACACTGTCCGATCCTGCGCCAGCTCCACGATCCCTGCTATACTTGAGCCAATCATCGCAGCCACCGTGTTGATCCATCTCATTGAAGGCCTCCCCCTCTTTTGTCGACCCTCCACCCTACCAAGCATGACATCCTTCTCCAAGGAATGGTCCCTTCTGACAACATGACCAAAATAGGTGAGACGAAGTCTGGCCATTCTTGCTTCCAAGGAGCATGTCGGGTGCACTTCCTCCAGGACAGATCTGTTAGTTCTTTTAGCAGTCCATGGTACTTTCAGCATTCTTCACCAGCACCACAACTCAAAAGCATCAACTTTTCTTTGGTCTTCCTTATTCATTGTCCAGCTCTCACATGCATACAAGGCAATTGGAAATAGTATCTTTTTATTATTAGGATGGATGCACTCATGGAATCTTATTTTATTCAATGAATTATATTCCACATTGTAATTATTTTGTTACTCAAGTTGTCCCAGATTGAGCAAGTTGGAGTTCTTTCTTTCAAGCTGATTCCTATGTCCTTTTGACATGTTCTCATCATTTTTTTTTTTTTTTTAAAAAAACACTTCCTAATATATTGGCATGAAAAGGCATCCAAGGCTCATCTTGTTTTTCTTCCTCTCTAGTCCTGGAATCTGCCATTTCTCCAATGATCAAAATGAGCTCTCTTTTAGTGGGTAATGAGAGATGTAGAAGCCAAGATAGGTGTTAAGTGCTACTGGGTATCATTGCTTCTAGGCTCTTTCAGCAGACAGAACTAGGAAATTTTTCATTCTTCAAAAGGCTTTCATAAGATTGCCACCAGAGATTCACACTATAAAATGATTCCTTTTACATTAGGTTTTTGTATGTATAGAGGTGGTTAAAATGATATAATTTGATTTTAGGTTTTATGTTACAATGGACTTATAATTATAATGACTACTAAACATTACATCTAATCTTCACTTACTATCTCATTATCCAATATTTTGTTCTTAGGACAATAGTAAAAAATCTACTATCTGCCTGTTTGCACATTAACAATGTAGGTCTGGCAGTAATGAATGCTAAGATGTGAGGTGAGAGTAACGTTGGCTGTGATGGTTAAGGTTATGTGTCATCTTGGCTGTACCATGATTCTTAGTGACTTCGCAGCTATATAATGATGTAATTTGGCAGTAATATAATGATGTAGTCATCCTCCATTTTGTGATCTGATGTGGTCATCCCCCATTTCCACAGAACATCATTTTTCCCATAACTACGTGGTCTTTGGAACCTAACCATGTTGATGAGTGAGGAGTGTGTGTATTACCCCAATGGATTTAATGATATTGCTGAGAACAAGGGCAATATCTCATTTATCATTTTATCCCCAAAGCCCCAAACCAAAAAAACCTAACCTACTGCTGTCGAGCTGAATCTGACTCATAGTGACCCCTTCTTGGGTTTTTGAGGCAGTATCACTATAGAAGTGATAGAAATATAATATCAATAGAAATTATATCATATCTGGGGTTCGTTTCCACAGAATCCAGCATGGAGGAAAACCAAAAAACACCCCACTGCCATTGATTCCATTCTGACTCATAGTAACCTCCATTGGGTTTCAAGGCTGTAAATCTTTATAGAAGTAGATTGCCTCATCTTCCTCCCACAGAGCAGCTGGTGGGTTTGAACTGCCAACCTTGGGATTAGCAACTGAATGCCCTTCCCCCTATGCCACCAGAGCTCTTTAGTACGGGGGAAAGGAGGGTAGACTTAACAAAGATATCTAAGAGTTGATGACTGCTACAGCTAGTGATAGGAGCTCTGGTGGCATAGTGCCTACGGCATCTGACTGCTAATCAGAAGGCTGGCAGTTCAAACCCACTAGCCACTTCTCAGAAGGAAGATCTGGCAATCTACTTCCGTAGAGATACTCCCTCGGAAACCCAAGGAGGGGTCGCTATGAGAAGGATTCAACTCGACGACAGTGAGATTGGTTTTTTTTATAGCTAGTGATGAACACAGAGGTTCATTTTTTTCTACTTTTCTCTATGTCTGACATATTTGAAATTTTTCATAATATTAAAAAAGATTTTAAAGGCAATCAACAAATACTCCCTTACCTGAATGAAAAAGTTCCTGCTTTCTCTATGACTCAATTTCTTTATCAGTTTGTCGGGGTGAAAAAAAAAAAAAACCCAAGATGTTTAAATTACCAGGAACTGAAGGGCAGGATAAGGTTCCTGTGAATGCCTCTTCAATTAAAATAACTTAAGGAAAAAGAAACTGATTCTAGAATGGCCATTTCTTTATGACTTTAATTTTCTTGAATACATTTGGTTTAAGGGATTGGAAAATGTCCATGGTTTTCACCATCAAACTTCTAGTCTAATCATCCTACTCAGGTTTTACTATTAGGAAATACGCTTACATGACAAAGAGTCACGTGAGATTTGATAAACATGAAACAAATAATTTGGATAATCATTTTGAATATACATTTGTTAGTAGATCAACCACTAAAAAAATAACATAAGACAAATAAGGCCTTAGAACTATCTGGAGGAAAAATCCTGCTGCATTTTGCTGAAGAAATAACGAAGATGGCCTTTTCTTGCCAACTCATTTTTTTTCATACTTAAGTATCTGATAGTCAAAATATCAAAATAGAAAACTAGAAAAATGCAAAGTCATTGAGACACCCCAGTCAATGTTTTTATGTTTACACCTCAACCAGATGTTTGTATATACTGCTTACTGATAGAGTGGACATTCTGCTAAAGGAGCTTACTAACAGAAAGTTTTAGATTATAAAGCATTCCCCCTCTTCCCATTAGAAAAACAAACACTGATATTTTTTATGAACATTATTTCAAGGAAGTCTGTTTGAAATTATGAGGGTTTACTTACAATAATCTGAGTTTACTGTCTTACCTAAATATTAGACATTTTCTGACAAATTCTTAAAAAGGTATGTATACTCAGGTTTTACCGATTAGGAAATATGCTTCCGCGACAAAGAGTAGTCCATTCAGATGGGATTTGATGCCCAAAATTACTTCCTTTATTACTTAGGCAACAGAAAGAATCTGTTGGGGTTAATGGAACTAAATGACTACCTTTTAACCAATGTTTATTCAAAAGTTACCTTCTTTACTAAAGCTAGTTTGAAAATGCTGGTGAACTCTTTCCATCATGACTGGGCACAATCAGAATGCTAACATTCTGCAGCCCCTGCATTGTAAATAAATACAGACCAAATAACTTCTTACTGCTGCCACAGATCGCATGTTTTCTTCAGACAATAAATGATGCATTAGCACCTATTTGTTTCCTGGCTGCAGCTACCCCCCTTCTTCCTGAGTTCCTGGACATACTTGTGGGATGCTCGAAAAAAAAACCAATACTGTGATTCATAAAGGTTATCTTTTGATGGAGTCTTGTGTCCATAATCACTAGCATCTATTCTTGCCAATTTCAGTAGATGATGATGCAAATTGACTTTTTTCTTAAGTGTATCAATGGATCATTAAAATAAGCAAAATAAGGCATGGCAGAGTGAATAATAGCAACCATGTTTCTTCAATCAAATACACATACTGTGTGTCTGGTTGTGGTTTCAAAGAAATCTGGATTAAATAATATGATTCTCATTTGAAAAGACTGGTTCAAAACTGAATTTATGTATCACTCAGTCATACATAAAACAACTTTTTCTTTTTTTGCACCGCATAGTCATAGACACATTTAGGAAAAATGAAATTGTTTCCTCTGAGACCAGTATACTGGATACTTCAGCTCTGAATTCTAAAAACAATTCATAGAAAGAATCAAATTTAGAGGGAAAGGAACAGGGCTGAGTCACCTTATATTCTCAGTATACCAGGGGGTTTTAGTCAGTTCTGAACTGTTAAAAGAGGCACTTTCTGAAATTTGTTAAACTTTCAAATTTAAAAATCTTCCATTCGAATTTTTGCTTTGCAATTTACTGGGTAAGAATTTAGGGTAGACAGTGGAAACCCACTGCCACTGAGCAGATTATGATTGATCGTGAGGCACAGGACAGAGTGGAGCTCCTCATCAGGTTTCCAAGGCTCTGAATCTTTATAGGAGTAGAATGCCACATCTTTCTTCCACAGAGTGGCTGGTAGGTTTGAACTGCTGACCTTTTGGTTAGCAACTGAGGGCTTTAATCACTGAGCCACCAGAGCAGGGGCAGGGTAATAAATGTCTCTGTGCAGGGAAGTTAACACAGAGCTCAAGCTAAAGAATCTTATAGGGAGTGTTTGCTATGGAAGTTTTACGATGTTACAAATATTAGTCATGACCTTCAACAAGATAACAGCAGGCTCCAGGAACTGGGACTTTCAAAGGGGATGTGGGAATGAGGGTTTCCATGGAAAATTTCCAGAGCTGCAGCTGCTGGAGTTTGTGGGTTTTTCATTGGCTGCCACTCGATAGAGGTAGGGTGGGAGAAGAATGCTTTCAGGGCAAGTTCAGACAGTGAATAGTTCAAGGCTGTAGGCTGCCGAGAAGCTGTAAGAAGTATGTAGACAAACCACAAATGTTAAAAGGCTCAATTGGTTTACGTTTCAAGGTTTTAAGGAGCTGAAACAATTCTATTACTGTATAATAACCACATAAAGTAAATTTAACATCTATAAAGTAACATTATCCAGCAAAATAGTTCAGAATGGTTTTTCCAAATTCTGTTTTTTTGCCATCATTTTCCATCAATGGTAATGATGGTGGAAGCAGCATATACTTTCATGCCAGGAAGACATGGATTGGAATCTTGGCCTAGCAACTTTGTGATTGTATGACCAGTCTCAGTTTCTTCTTCAATAAGAACCCTTGCAGAATTGTTGCAGGAAATAAATGAAACAGTATATGTTAGGTGGTAGCAGACACTGTTGTTGTTGTTGTTATGTGCCATCAAGTCAGACTCAACTCATAGCGACTCCTCCTTGGGTTTCTGAGGCAGTATCACTACGGAAGTAGATTGCCCCATCTTCCTTCTGAGGAGTGGCTGGTGGGTTTGAACCGCCAGCCTTCTGGTTAGCAGTCAAGTGCCTTAGGGACTATGCTACCAGATCACCCAAAACTGGTAACTATAAATACGATGGACTACCAGCAGAACAAATCTGTCCTAGAAGAAGTGCTGTCAGAATGCTCCTTGGAAGTGAGAATGGCCAGACTTTGTCTCACCTACTTTGGTTATGTTGTCAGAAGAAACCATTCCCTGGAAAATGATATCATGCCTGGTAAAGTAGAGGGTCAGCAAAGACTGGGAAGACCACCAACGAGATGAATTAACACAGTGGCTGCAATGATGGGCTCAAGCACAGCAAGGATTGTGTGAATGGCACAGGACTGGGCAGTGTTTCATTCTGTTGTAAATAGGGTCACTACGACTTGGAGCTGACTCAATGGCACCAAACAACAAAATATGATCATTATCATCAATGTCATAATTATTAATTTTCCTGTTATAAACAACCACACTACCATTTATGAAATTGTTACAGGTGAGTTGATTTACAAAGCAACAAGAGCTGTATTCAACTATCTGTAAATCATTCACACTATTTAAAAAGCATATTTATGGTTTTGAGCTTAGGATCTATTACTATTTTAAATTTAAAGTCTATCAATATATGTCATAAAAATAGAGATTTTTTTTTTTTTTACGGGTCTTTCAGGAATGCAGGAGATATTTTCTGTGAGGGCTCAACAATGCCATGAGCTAGCTTTGGCTAATGAGGAACACTGTTAACTGCCTCCTCCTTGCCTCAGACAGACTTCACATGATTCACTGATAACAAAAACCACCAGCTGCCGTTCCTAATAAAATGTTCTGTGGGCTCTGCATACCTCACGGCAAGCTCTAAGCCATATATCCCCTTATTGTTTCTACTTTTCTTCCCTCAGGCCAGCTAAAACTTGCCTTTCGGAAATCTTAAAAGAGTAAATCAAAATCATCAATCTGGAATTTAACAAAACATCAACCAAGATTACCTAAAATAGAACTAAGGGTCAGGACACCTGTCCACTCTCCCTGCATATCCATCAGTAATGTTCCCTACCACACTGAAATCATCTATCCTTCAGGTATCATATTTTGACTCTCCATGTTTTAACACCTACAGACTTTCTCATATTTCATTATTTCCATACGGCATTAGCAAACTATGGCCTGTGGGTCAAATCTGGATAGCAGCCTGCTTTTGTATAGCCTGCAATATGAGAATGACTTTTATATTTTTTAATGGTCGGAAAAATCAAAATTTGAATAATTTATCATGACATGTGACAAATAAATGAAATTGAAATTTCAATGTCCATAAATAAAGCTTTATTGGAATACAGCCATACTCATTCAATTACATATTGTCTATGGCTGCAGTAAGCCAACCCTGGGAGCAGTGGAAGGCGGGTGTTTTTGTGCATGGAGCAAGTGCCTGGGGGAAGGCTGCAGGAAGCCAGCCCTGGGAACAGAGGAAGGCAGGTGTTTGGGTATATGGAGAGAGTGCCCCAGGGACAGGCTGCAGAAAGGCAGCCCCGGGAGCACCAGAAGGTGGGTGTTTGTATGGAGCACCCTGCGGTCAGGCTGGGTAAGTGAGCAGGGTGGAAGAGACTAGGAAGTGAGCAGAGCAGTTTGGAACAACTAAGAGAGACAAATCTGTCTGTCAGTTTGTCATACTGTGGTGGGTGAGTGTTGCTGCAAGGCTGGAGGCTATGCCACCGGTGTTTCAAAAGCCAGCAGGGTTATCCATGGTGGACAGGTTTCAGTGGAGCTTCCAGATTAAGACACACTTGGAAGAAAGAAGAGGCCACTTCTCAAAGAACTGGTCAGGGAAATCGTTATGAATAGCACTGAAACACTGTCTGATATATTACTGGAAAACTTTAAGAATAGCCCTGAAACACTGTGCAATATAGTGGCGGAAGAGGAGCCCCTCAGGCCAGAAGGCACTCAAAATATAACTGGAGAAGAAGAGCTGCCTCCTCAGAGTAGAGCTGACCTTAATGATGTGGATGGAGTAAAGCTTTTGGGACCCCCATTTGCTGATGTGGCATGTCTCAAGATGAGAAGAAATAGCTGCAAACATCCATTAATAATCAGAACACGGAATGTACAAAATATGAATCTAGGAAAATTGGAAGTTATCAAAAGTGAAATGGATCACAAAGATTGATATCCTAGGTGTTAGCAGGAATAGACTCATTTTGGCCATTTTGAATCAGACGATCATATGATCTACTGTGCTGGGAATGACAAATTGAAGAAGAATGGAGTGGGATTCATCATCACAAAGAATGTATCAAGATCTATCCTGAAGTACAGTGCTGTCAGTGATATGATAATATCCATAGCCCTACAAAAAAGATAAATTAATATGACTATTATTCAAATTTACAAACCAAACACCAAAGCCAAAGATGAGGAAACTGAAGATTTTTACCAACTCCTGCAGTCTCAAATTGACCAAACATATAATCAAGATGTGTTAATTATCACTAGTTACTGGAGTGCAAAAGTTGGAAACAAAGAAGAATCACTGATAGTTGGAAAACACAAACTTGATGATAGAAATAATGCTGGAGATTGCAAGATAGAATTTTGCAAGACCAACGACTTATTCATTGCAAATATCTTTTCTCAACAACACAAATGATGGCTATACAAGAGGACATCACTAGACAGAGTACACAGGAATCAGATTGACTACATCTGTGGCAAAAGGTGATGGAGAAGCTCAATATCTTCAGTCAGAACAAGGCCAGGAGCTGACTGTGGCACAGACCATTAACTGTTCATATGCAAGTTCAAGTTGAAGCTGAAGACAATTAAAACAAGTCCATGCAAGACAAAATATGACCTTGATTACATCCCTCATGAATTTAGAGACCATCTAAAGAATAATGTGATGCACTGAACACCAATGACCGAAAACCGGAGGAATTGTGGGATGACATCAAGAACATCATCCATGAAGAAAGCAAAAGGTCGTTAAAAAGATAGGAAAGGAAGAAAAGACTGAAATGGATGTCAGGAGAGACTCTGAAAATTGCCCTTGAAAGAAGAGTAGCTAAAGCAAATGGAAGAATTGACAGGATAAAAGAGCTGAACAGAAGATTTCAAAGAGCAGCTCAACAAGACAAAGCCAATTATTACAGTGAAATGTGCAAAGACCTGGAGTTAGAAAACCAAAAGAGAAGAACAGACTCAGGATTTCTCAAGCTGAAAGGACTGAGGGAAAAATTTAAGCTTCGAATTGCAATATTGAAAGATCCCATGGGCAATCTGTTGAATGATGCAGGAAACATCAAAAGAAGGTGGAAGGAATACACAGAGTCACTATACCAAAAAAAATTGTAGATGATCACCCATTTCAGGAGGTGGCAGATGATGAAGAACCAATGGTACTGAAGAAAGAAGTCAAAGCAACACTGAAGGAATTGCTGAAAAACAAGGCTCCGGGAATTGACGGAATACCCATTGAGATGTTTCAACAAACACATGCCACACTGGAGGCACTCACTTAGCTATGCCAAGAGATTTGGAAGACACCTACCTGGCCAACTGACTGGGAGAGATCCATATTTGTACCCATTCAAAAGAAGGTGATCCCACAGAATGTGGAAATTATCAAACGATATCATTGATATCACACGCAAGTAAAATCTTACTGAAGATAGTTCAAAAATAGTTCCAGCAGTATATTGACAGAGAGCTTACAGAAATGCAAGCTGGACTCAGAAAGGAATGTGGAGTGAGTGTATGGAATGTGGAGTGATGTCAGATAGATCTTGGCTCAAAGCAAAGAATACCAGAAAGATGTTTACTTGTGTTTTATTGACTATGCAAAGGCATTCGATTGTGTGGATCATAACAAACTCTGGATAACATTGAGAAGAATGGGAATTCCAGAACACTTCATTCTTTGTACTCATGAGGAAACTGTACATAGACCATGAGGCTGTTGTTTGAACAGAACAAGGGAATAGTGCATGGTTTAAAATCAGGAAGGGAGTGTGTTAGAGCTGTATCTTTTCACCATACTTATACAATCTATATGCTGAGCAAATAATCCAAGAAACTGGACTGTGTGAAGAAGAATGTGGCATCAGAATTGGAGGAAGGCCCATTAACAACCTGTGATACACAGATAACACAACTTTGCTTGCTGAAAGTGAAGGTGATTTGGACTACTTACTAATGAAGATTAAAGACTACAGTCTGCAGTATGGATTACACCTCAATATAAAGAAAAAAATCTTCACAGCTAGACCAATAAGGTGCATTGCAATAAATGGAGAAAAGTTTGAAGTTGTCAGACTTCATATTACTTGGTTCTACGATCAATGCCAATGGAAGCAGCAGTCAAGACATCAAAAGACGTATTGCATTGGGCAAATATGTTACAAAAGACCTTTTCAAAATGCTGAAGAGTAAAAATATCTCCTGAAGACTAAGGTGCGCCCAACCCAAGCCATGATATTTTCAATCGCCTTATATGCAAGTGAGAACTGGACAATGAATAAGGAAGACCAAAGAAGAGTTGATGCTTTTGAGTTGTGTTGGCAAGGAATGCTGAAAGTACTGTGGACTGCTAAAAGAACTAACAAATCTGTCCTGGAAGAAGTGCAGCCAGAATGCTCCTTGGAAGTGAGAATGGCCAGGCTTTGTCTCACCTACTTTGGTCATGTTGTCAGAAGGGACCATTCTCTGGAGAAGGATGTCATATTTGGTAAAGCATAGGGTCAGTGAAAGAGGGGAAGGCCCTCAACAAGATGGACTGACACAGTGGTTGCAACAATGGGCTCGGGTATAGTAGAGATTGTAAGACTGGCACAGGACCAGGCAATGTTTCGTTCTGTTGTACATAAGGTCACTATGAATTGGATACAACTTGATGGCACATAACAACAACAATGCCTGTTTTTGCACTGCAATGATAGATGAGTAGTTGCTACGAAGACCATTTGCTTGGC
Organism: Orycteropus afer afer; assembly: GCF_000298275.1. NCBI lineage: Eukaryota > Metazoa > Chordata > Mammalia > Tubulidentata > Orycteropodidae > Orycteropus > Orycteropus afer. The sequence continues at coordinate 5,820,795 of NW_006921730.1, forward strand.
AAAGTCTAAAATATTTACTATCTGTCCCTTTACAGAAAAAAAAAAAAAATGTCAATACTGTCATGAGGGATCTTTCTTCTATGCAAAAGTGAGACAAATACATGTACGATACACTGTCTGCCCTCCTGGTCTTTGCCCTCCTGTCCTGGTGCTGAGCCTTGGAAAGGATATAGAGCTTAGCTTGACTTTTCCTTGGGGAGGAGGAATAGGACAGTTAGGAAAAGAAGTAACATAGGCACTGGGAGTCAGAGGTCTTAGTTCTTGTTTTTATGTTGAGTAGTCAAGTGACTCTGAAAATACCATGGACTGCCAGAATGAGCAAATCTGTCCTGGAAGAAGTGTAACTGGAATGCACCTTGGAAGCAAATATGGCCAGCCTTTGTCTCACTTACTTTGGCCATGTTGTCAGAAGGGACCATTCTCTGGAGAAGGATATCATGCTTAGTAAAGTAGTTGTTGTTGTTGTTGTTGTTTGCCATCGAGTCGGCCCCGACTCATAGCGACCCCTCCTTGGGTTTCCGAGGCAGTATCACTACAGAAGTAGGAATGCCCAACCTTCCTTCCGAGGAGTGGCTGGTGGGTTTGAACCACCAGCCTTCTGGTTAGCAGTCAAGTGCCTTAGCCACTATGCTACCAGAGCTCCTTAGTAAAGTAGAGGGTTAGCAAAAAGGGGAAAACCCTTAATGAATGAGATAGACTGACACAGTGGCTGCAACAATGGGCTCAAGTATAGTAAGGATTGTGATGCTGGAACAGGACTGGGCAATGTTTTGTTCTGTTGTACATGAGTTGGAGCCAACTCCACAGCACCTAACAACAACAACAACAACAAATTTTCAGCAAGGAAGGTTGTGTCATCTATATATCACAGGTTGTTAACAAGTCTTCTTCTGATCCTGATGTTACATTCTTCTTCATACAGTCCAGCTTCTTAGATTATTTACATAGCCTAAAAATGTTGATGTCTAAGAAAATACTTTCTATATTATAGCAGAAGAAAATAGGATCTAATTACTAGACAAAGGGGTGGAGACTGGATGGGCAAAAACCATTTTCTCTGCTGAATAGAGCAGTAAGCAGAGATGTTTATATTCATATAGACATCATTAGTTGCTAAGAACATTTCTAATCAGATTTTATAACATGAATTTTATATTTTAATGCAAATCTACATAGTCTCATTCCTAAAACAACATATTGCACTGGGCAAATCTGCTGCAAAAGACCTCTTTAAAGTGCTGAAGAGACAAGATGTCTCTTTGAAGACTAAGGTGCACTTAACCCAAGCCAAGGTGTTTTCAATTGCTTGATATGCATGTGAAAGTTGGACAATGAATAAGGAAGACCGAAGAAGAGTTGATCTTTTGAGTTGTGGTGTTAGCGAACAACACTCCAAGTACCATGGACTGCCCGAAGAACTAACAAATCTGTCCTGGAAGAAGTGCAGCTGGAATGCTCCTTGGAAGCGAGTATGGCCAGACATCGTCTCACCTACTTTGGTCATGTTGTCAGAAGGGACCATTCTCTGGAGAAGTATATCATGCTTGGTAAAGTGGAGGGGCATCGAAAAAGAGAAAGGGTCTCAATGAGATGGATTGACACAGTGGCTACCACGACAGGCTCAGGTATAGCAAGGATTGTTAGACTGATGCAGGACTGGGCTATTTTTGTTCTGTTGTACATAGGGTCACTATGAGTTGGAGCTGACCTGATGGCATCTAACAACAACAAAGCCCCTCAACTGGTTGTATAGTTGCACAGTAAAGAAACATTACCATTGTCTGCTTTATAAAAAATAATTTTTCCCTTGCTGGGCTATGAATTGACCAAAACTTTTACCACATCAAGTCCTTGCTGCAGAGGAGGAAAAATGACTGATTTCATTGTAATAATTTTCCCTTTTCCTAACTATCTTGCCTGTTTGTATTTGTGTTGTAGAAGAAAATCAGCAGTTACTAGATAGACACTGGTTTAATGGAGAAAATTAAATTGGTTACGGGTACCACAGTTATTCACCATTCTAAGTGATAAAAAGAGCTTGAGGTCTTGCCTGATCTGACTTTGAACAGGTACTCCAGTGGGACAGTAGGTTCTGAGAAACAACTAGAGTAGATAAGATAGGCATGGATGTGAATGAACAATACTTTTTGTAAGCCAGGAAGACAAATAATTACCCTACGGTAATTTTTTTTTTTTTTTTTAATTAACTAGTTAAAATTATCTTAGAAAAGATCTTAGAGGACTTTATGTACAAGTTATCCCATGGAATATCAACATGCATGTCAGGTAGCTATTGTCTAGCTTCTGCCCCATCACTCACTGCCAGCATGAGCTCCCTTCCTCACCCAAGCCAACTGTTTTGGTTACTTAGTGCTGCTGTGACAGGAATATATCACAAATGGAATGGATGGCCTCAACAAACAGGAGTTTATTCTCTTAAAATTTTTTAGGCTAGAAGTCCAAGTTCAAGTGCCAGGTTCTAGGTGCTGGGTGAAAGCTCCTCAACCCTGGTCTTCAGTTCTGCCTCTTGCTCCCAGCCCACTGAAGCCAGAGGCTTTTCTTAACTCAGGCAGCTGCTGGCTGCTGAGGCTGACAAACCCAAGGTTGACAAGTAAAAAGGCACAGTCCCAATATTACCAAACAACATAGCAGGCCACTAATTCAAGTCCAGAAAAATTCCCATGATTGGCAAGGCATGGCAGGCTGCTGAACAACAACTCTGCTACATGCAGGGTTCAAGTGTGCCAAAGAGCTAGAGACCATTCCCAAAGCTTCTCCTTATATACAGAAAGCAGACCACATCCCAAAGCAGCTGAGTAGATTCCACTATGGAGTTGATAGCCAGTCTCATCATGGGGAATAACTACCATCAGCTGCCCAGCCACTCAAAAGCAGGCTCAGACAACTTGACACAAAACCTTAACTACCACACTAACTCACTCCATTTTAGTGCAACTCCAATGACTATACAGTCAAAATGCCCTTGAAGAGTACCAGAAAGAACACTGAGCTACAAAGTTGGAATTTCAAATTCCTTTCTCAGTTCTACCACTAAGTATAGTGTGTGACATTAAGCAAGACTTTGGCCCTCGCTGGACCTCAGGTTCCTCATCTGTAAAATAGGGTCTCTATGGTTCTTTCCAGTCTGGAATTTCTATAATTATCATGCTATATTAGGAGCTCTGGTAGCATAGTGCCTAAGGCACTTGACTGCTAACCAGAAGGCTGGCGGTTCAAACCCACCAGCCATCCTCAGAAGGAAGATGGGGCAATCTATTTCCATAGTGATACTGCCTCAGAAACCCAAGGAGGGGTTGCTATGAGTCAGATCTGACTCAATGGCACATAACAACAACAACAACATTAGTGAAATGACAATCAATTGGGAGAAAGCTACAAATTGCTGTGAAATATTTCTTCTTACATTTCTCACTTATGTCACACCTGGCCTGTTTCTGCATGTTTAAGACTTTCTAACCATCCTAATACTTGGTCTTTACCTCAGCCTTCCAGATTACCTATAACTTTATTTTGCTTTGCCTGTTGATACCTCAAATGTTATCATGACTCAAAATCTGCACTTTTTATTACTAGATAGCCTAGTGAATGGCTAAATCACTACCATCTATCTAAATGACTCAGTTCTTCTTGCAAAATTCTGAAGTTTTAAAAAAAATATGAGAAATGCTTTACTGTTTTCATACAATTGACTTGTTCTACCTTCCATGAAATGTTAATAAACTGCTCAGTATTTGATTCTTTATTATGCTTAGAACAGGCAGGCTGCAATAAGCTTTGAGCTCAAGGAAAACTCTATCCTTTATACCTCAATTAATGCACATTTGGTTTAGTGTAAGTATATAAGACTACATTTTAATATGATAGTATTACAAAAACAGTACACATTTTAATATGATAGTAACTTGGCAGAGACTGCAAACGTAATAGCAAAATGAAGGACTATTTACAGTTTCATTAATTTAACAAAAGTGGGTATAGTCAAAAATATCAGGAAAAATTCATTTCTTAAACAATCATTAAAAAGACTAAAAGACTGTTATGTAACCAAAGCAAACCTTATGCTTGGTAAAAATAAACACATTTAGCTATTTTGAAAATCTTTTAAAAGTAATTTTAATACTTAGTTATAAATGTGAAAATAAAAGATAATTTTAGACATCTAAGTCTATTTTTTGAAAAAAAAAAACTTAATTTCTTAGACTCATCTTTTGCTCAAAACATGGAAAATTAAAACAAAACAAAACAAAACAAAAACTAATTTTACAAAGAATTATTCCAAAGAAAGGAAACAGAGGAGGCAGAACTAACATTGCTAAATTCATCAGTGAGTCTAGGTGCTAAAATAATTAACCACTGACTGACTTGCTTGAAAAATATCACCAGCATATATTTATATACACTCCTCAGAAGGAAGACTGGGAAATCTACTTCCGTAGTGATACCTCCTGGAAAACCCAAGAAGGGGTTGTTATGAGTCAGATCCGACTTGACAGCAGTTATACATGATATAACCAAAAAAAAAAAAACCCAAACATGCTGCTTTTGAGTTGGATCCAACTCACAGCAATGCTCTCGTTGGGTTTCCCAACCTTCCTTCCCAGGAGTGACTGGTGGATTTGAACCACCAGCCTTCTGTTTAGCAGTCAAATGCCTTAGGTGCTATGCCTCCAGAGCTCCTATATATGTTATACTTCAGTAAAAAGATCTATTAAAAAATATCACTAGGATACACAGTTCTTAAGCAGTTCATAGCAATGAGTTATGAGTCTATTACAGTTGGTGTGATAGCTTATCAGAGTCCACTCTTTAGTATATAAGAACTGACTCTCAGAAATGTGCATACTATTGACAAGAATCTAGAGATTATTTTTTAAACTGGGTAAATTATCATAAATTCCTCATCATTGGAGATAACACATGTTGCCATGAGTTGGAAGAAACTTGGCAACAACTATTTACTAGTTTTTCATCATTGTACCATTTAGTTTTATGTTTTATAACTCAACAAATATTTATTGAGTGCCTCCTACACAGATAGATAGTATTTTAATAAAATATTTAAACATTTTAAATGAAATGTAAATGAAAATTCATGATTATGTAATAAAATGTATTACCTCAACCAATTCAATCATTACTAAGACCTATTCTCCAACATGAATTAAATTCACCTATATTTACTAAAATGAAAATTACATTTATAATAGTTGAAAAGCATCTTAGCAGAAAGTCCAAGGAACCACCATCTCTTGCATGGAATATAACAATATTGGACGGTTAGAGGAAGTAAAGTTAAGAACAAGGGCTGAAAATTGATGGCCTGCGTTCAAATGCCAGTTCTTTTACAGATTGCCTGTGTGACTGGAAGGAAATTACTTAACTTTGGTAAGCCTCAATTTCTCATCTGTAAAATGGGCATAATGATATCATTTAACTCCATAGTTAATGGAAGAATTAAGTAAAATAATCTTAAGTAAAATCTTAATTAAGTAAAATAATGAAGCACCTAGAACATTCCAGGCATACAGTAATTGCTCAATAAATGTTAGCAGCTCTTTTTGTTGTTATTAGTAGTAGTACTGATCCCCTAAATTCACAGAGTAGGCAGAGTAAGATTAATAGAAATAAATCCAACCTCATCATTCCAGTACTTAAAGTCTTGAACAGTTTCCCATTGGCCTTAACAATAAAATCCAAACTCTTTACCATGCTGTGCCTCTCCAATATCGTTTCCTAAATTTCCCTCTTCATTCCCTACTCTACTTTCATCTGTTCTCTCTCAGAGCATCAAGGTTTTTATTTTCTGCCTGGATGTAAGTAGAGTTGATGGCTTTGAATTGTGGTGTTGGCAAAGAATACTGAAAATATCATGGACTGCCAGAAGAACGAACAAATCTGTTCTAGAAGAAGTGCAGCCAGAATGCTTCTTGGAAGTGAGAATGGCCAGACTTTGTCTCACCTACTTTGTCATGTTGTCAGAAGAACCATTCCCTGGAGAAGGATGTTATGCTTGGGAAAGTGGAGGGCCAACGAAGAAGGGGAAGACCCTCAATGAGATGGACTGACACAGGGGCTCAAGCACAGCAAGTATTGTGAGGATGGTGCAGGACTGGGCAGTGTTTTGTTCTGGTGTACTCAAGATTACAAGGAGTCAGAGCTAACTGGACAGCACCTAACAACAACAACAACAACATTCGCTTTGTTTATAATGCTCTTCCTCTTGCTCCTTGGTTGGTTAACTTTAAACTCTGTTTTGTAGAAAGTGAGTCAAATTGTTCAAATGTTTTCTACCTTCAGAGATGTGGAGGTTCACTCAGGAGGCTGAACCAATTCACATATTATCCCCATATTCCAAACAGCAATGCATTGGCAAAAAGAAGTTATAGGCATAAAACAATAGAAGTGCTTTTAGTTCAACAGAGTAGAAGCAGGAAACAGTGTATTAGAGTGGAGTGTAAGAAAACTTCTATAGTTTCCAGAGTAAGACAGTATCATGAGTCATTCATAGTCTGTCCCCAAGCTACCAGATACCTCTGGAGAAAAGCTTGCCCTACTTCTTGACCCAAGGTCAAAAGGAATGCAGGGTGGGTTTGAAGAGTTTTGTATGGCTCAAGGTAGAAATTTATATATATATATATATATATTCTTCATCAGCATTTACTGTAAGTGTGTACTATGTGTGAGGCACATGTTTAGGTGCTAAATCCAACAGTGAACAAAATATACAAAAACATAAAAATGTCCCAGTCCTTTTATAACCTATCTCCTAATGCAGAAGACAGGTGATAAATAAGAAAAATATGCACTGTACTAGATATGTGCTAAAGAGAAAAATAAAGCAGAGAAGGGGAGAGGAGTGCTGTGGATATGTGTGTTTATAATTTTAGATTGAGTGGCAAGGAAGTCCTCACTGAGAAGGTGACATTTAAGCAAAGTGTTGAAGGGGCAAATGAGCCATGGAGATTGTTCTGTTTACCTAGTGATACTCTGACAGGAATATACCACAAATGGGATGGCTTGAGCAAATAGGAGTTTATTCTCTCACAGTTCGGGAGGCTAGAAGTCTGAGTTCAAAGTGTCAGGCTCTAGGGATTGGGTGAAAGCCCCTCAACCTTGGGCTTCAGCTCTGCTTCCTGCTCCAGGCCCACTAAAGCTACAGGCATCTCTTCACTCAGGCAGCTACTGGCTGCTGAGGCTAACAAGCCCAAGGTCGACAAATAAAAAGGCACAGTCCCGATGTTGCCAAACCACACTGCAGGCCAGCAACTCAAGTCCATTCAAAGTCCCAAGGTCAGCAGAGCATGGCAGGCTGCTGAACAATGACATGGCTACATGCAGGGTTCAAACATGCCATAAGGCTTCTCCTGATATATGGGAAGCAGACCACATCCTTAAAGCAGCTACTCAGCTGCTCACAGTAGATTCCACCATGGAGTTGATTACCAGTCTCATCATGGGGAATACTACAT
>NW_006921730.1:5828384-5854277 GCF_000298275.1 Orycteropus afer afer
AGAATGCTGAACAACGACATGGCTACATGTAGGGTTCAAGCATACCATAACCTAGAGACTGTTCCCTAAGACTTCATATATACAGGAAGCAGACCACATCCTTAAAGCAGCTACTCAGCTGCTCACAGTAGATTCCACCATGGAGTTGATTACCAGTCTCATCATGGGGAATACTACATCCAGCTGCCCAGCCACTTAAGCAGGCCCAGCCAAGTTGACACACAAACTGAAAGACCACAGAGCTATTAGGAGAGAGAGCACTTCAGGCAGAGGAAACTGCAAGGACAAAGGCCCTGAAGAGGAAGTGAGTTGTACATCTTAGGAACAGGAAGAAAGCCACTGTGACTGTAGAGATGAGGTCAGAGGACTTCTGGGTCATCATGGCGATGCTGGCTTTCATTCTGAGTGACACAGGGAGCCTTTGGAGTGTTGTGAGTGGAGGAGTGACATGATCTGTCCTATGTTTCAATAAGATCCCTCTGACTGTAGGGGAGAGCATGGAAGCAGTGACACCAGATAGGAGCATATTGAAATAATTTTGGAGAGAATGGTGGGTGGGACTATTCTCAGGAGAGATCATAAGAAGTGATCAGATTCTGAATACATTTTGAGGGTAAAACCAATAGGATTTCCTGAAGGATTAGATATGGGTATTGAATGGAAGAGGAGGCAAGGATTCTGGCTTGAGCAAATGGATGAAAGGAGTTGCCAACATTTACAATCAGGAGATTTAATTTAATAATCCATATTTCCAGCTTCTCTCAAAACACTGAAAGAGGTGGTCAACCATATATCTGAATTTTTCACATGGCAAAAATCAGCTGTAGCGGAGAAGCAGCTGCACATCGAGACCAGACACTAGCCCTTTAGTTCAATAGTTGTGGTTGTTATGTGCCGTAGTGTCGGACCTGACTCATAGCAACCCCTCCTTGGGTTTCTGAGGCAGTATCACGATGGAAGTAGATTGCCCTTCAACTTCTTATCTTACACCAGGCAGTATAAATGGCTGTTTGTATCTACCTGACTTTTGCTCAAAGTTTTCTCATATACTCATTAAAACAAAAATATAAATTTACCCACAATTATGACAAAAAAAAAAGGGCATTTTTGACAAAGTACTTATTTAAAATTGGGATATAAAAAGGACACTTAGTATGTACTATCACTGTAGTTTCTCCCTCCATAGAGATTTGACTGCAACCTGGGACAGAGGACTAACCTCACAATCTTCATTGAAGCTCCTTGAAAAACCTCTTCTTACTACATACTCCAATTTCATCAAGTCTAAATCCTAAGACCCATTTCACGGTCTTTGTCTCAAGTGCCCAGTCCCAGGTCCGGCATCACACCTCATTACTCCTGTCATTCTACACGAGGGAGCTCAGAGGGGTTGAGTGAGGCTGGCACTGAAGGACAGTGGCTCCAGCTGCTTCTCAAGTTGAGTGGAATAGCAAATTCTGTTCATCAACAAAGAAAGGACTTCAGCAAGGCTTCTGAACTTAATGTGCATATGAACTCCTTGGGATCTTATTAAAATGCGGATTCTGATTCAGAATATCTGAGGTGGGACTGAAACTCAGCATTTCTAACATGCTCCCAGGGGATCCTGCTGGTCTATGGACTATTTCTGAATAACAAGGGACTAGATGATCTCTAGAATTTAGGTTCTCTAAGTGTGGACCTCAAATCAGCAGGAGCAATTTCATCATCTGTGAACTGTTAGAAATGCAAATTCTCAAACCTCAAGCCAGACCTACTGAATTAGAATTCCTGGAGGTGGGAATCAGCAAATCAGGATATTCTTATGCACGCTACAATAATTAATTTTCTAGACTAAAGGTGAGCAAACTACTTGCTCTTCAGCATGTTTTTTTTTTAATGGTAACGCAGCCACATCCATTCATTTATGTATTGTCTATGTTTATGGCTGCTTTTGTACTACAATGGCAGAGTTAAGTAATTGCAATAGAAATTGTATGGCCCACAAAAATATTTACTATCTGGCCGTTTCAAGAAAAGTTCACTGAACTCTGCTTTAGATGGTTATACATCTTCATTTATCTAAGGATTGTGTCTTAGTTCATGGGAGCTCTGGTGGCATAGTGCCTAAGGCACTTGACAGCTAACCAGAAGGCTGGCAGTTCAAACTCACTAGCCACTCCTTGGAAGGAAGACTGGGAAATCTACTTCCATACAGATACTGCCTCAGAAACCCAAGGAGGGATCGCTATGAGGCAGGACTGACTCGACAGCAGTGAGTTTGGGTTTTTTGAGTTTTGGTCTTAGTATACACTGGCTGATAATATGTCTCTCTATAACAGCTAATGTATTTCCCTTCAGCAAATAGAAATAATGGTTTTTTTTTTTTTTTTTTTTGTTTTACTTAATAAAAGGCCCAGTGCTAAAGCACATTAGCATTACTGTGGAAGTTATCTTTCCTCAAAGATTTGAAAACATGTTTTCCCCTTCCATCATACTACTTCTAATGGTTTGATTTTATTTTCAACTGCCCAGTTGTATATGTTTTGACTGCATACAACATCAAATCTTTTGTGAAAGTGGGTGGAGAAGGAGGGAAGCACTGGAAGGAAGGGGAGGGAGGGAAAGGAAAGCAAATTTTTAAAAAAAGTTTGCAACTTGATATTAGGAAAGCGGCATATATAGTTTGTGAAAGTGAGAAAATATAAATTCATTTCCTTGCCCTTAAAGCCACGTTGTCTCAGAGACCTGTGCCATTAGACAGACAAAACCAGCCATGAACAGTATGGGGTTGTGGTCTGTCAAGGAGAACAAGTCTTATTATCTGTTCTCATAGAATCGATTACAACTCATACATATTACACGCATAGGAAAATTCTTGCATGCACCTTCTCTCTCACTTTCTTATCTAAGTATGGTCATTTACAGACAAAAAGGATAAATCTCATGGCCTGTATTAACTTCGTATACTAAAGGAGGATCAGTTTTAATATCAGAAACAATTTAAAGAAAAATGTGTGTTAATTAGTAATATTAGAATGTGGGTAAAATAAGCAGCAAGACAGATACTTCCTGGTAAGTAGTCAAGCACACTCTATAAACCTGCATCCTCACATTCAGACAGCAGTCAGACAAGCAAAATGAAGGGACAGGATGTCATGTTTCCTATGGTGTCATGGGAAAACCATGGCTTAGGGATCAGGGCTCCCAACTTGGCTCCCAACTAGTTGCACAATTAAAGGAAGATCATATAACCTCCCTGGGTCCCAGCTGTAAAATGAAGTGTGTAGAATATAGATTCAAAAGCTCTCATAACTGAGCTCCACTTAACCATTTCATCCCTTTGTTTAAAATAGGGACTGAGCCCTTCATATATGGAATACTGGAGGCTAGAAGGCCACTTCCCAGTATGCCCCATGAACTTCTGCCAACTCTTTAAAGAGTTGTGTTTTGGTCTCAAACCTGTTTATGCTTGCTGGACTTGTTATTACATAATTTAACTAAATGTTATGTAAACTGATGAAATATTATGGTGAAAGGCAAGAGCTGTTGTCCATGGAAAGGTGAATAGTTTGAAAGAGCCTGATATATGCTATCAAATCAGATGCGTTAGACAATTGTGAAAGACTAGAAACAACACTTTAAAACCTAGAAAGATTCCTTCTAAAGTGTTGCTCAGCTTTAGCAAAATTGAAACTGGAAACCATAGAAAATGTAATCATTAAAGCTATAATTAATGCAGAAAAATGTTAGGAAATTGTAATCAGCAGACCTATAATCAAAGAAAAGGCTTGGCTCTACATCAAGGCTTCTATTGCAATGGAAGAAGGAAAAAGAACCACGGTGAAATGTTACAGACTTTTATGCTTTTATTGAAAACCAGATGACTAGCTCTGGTAGCATAGTGGCTAAAGCACTTGACTGCTAACCAGAAGGCTGGCAGTTCAAACCCACCAGCCACTCCTCGGAAGGAAGGTTGGGCAATCCTACTTCCGGTAGTGATACTACCTCGGAAACCCAAGGAGGGGTCGCTATGAGTCGGGGCCGACTCGAAGGCACATAACAACAACAGGCAACAATGACACTGAAATAGCTTTCCAGGAAGTGCTAAAGAGGAAGAAGAGCTGAAGATAAGGGCAGGCTGGAGGGAAAAAGAGACAGACAGACACTACTTTTGACAGTCTAGCATATTTTAGGTAGTCTATCAGCTGAAGGGGAGCTCTGGTAGCATAGTGGCTAAGACACTTGCCTGCTCACCAGAAGGCTGGCGGTTCAAACCCACCAGCCACTCCTCGGAAGGAAGGTTGGGCAATCCTACTTCCGTAGTGATACTGCCTCGGAAACCCAAGGAGGGGTCGCTATGAGTCAGGGCTGACTTGACGGCACATAATAACAACAAATCAGCTGAAGAGAAAATAAGTCCACTTCTGCAGAGTTGCAAGCTGGTCTCTACTAAGTTTCCAAGAAGTAAAGATTGCTTTATTTACTAGAGTTTTCCCTCTGCTCACTCCTTTCTCCTCCAGTTCTTTTATGTTCGATAAATGACTTGATTAGTAATAATCTAAGCTGTATTTACCTGGGCAAATGGTATAACAAAAGAGAATACAGAATGCTTTGGTTTTGCAAAAGTAAGACATACTTTTCTGAGTAGTCTTAGGTAGAAATAATAGTTTTCAACAGCGAGACCAGGCCTGTAATTTTCTGCAGCACACCATGACATCATAGTTTATATGAGGCCAACTCCATAAATCAAACCTTACCTAATTAGAGATTCCTCTGCAGATCTACATTATTAGAGCAAATAATTAAAACAGCCTAGCCAATAATACAAGCCAGATTTGTTTACAAAAATGCTCTTTTTCCCTCAAAACTCTTAGTCTCCCTACCACTTACAGATCTTTCACATTTAGTAAATTATAGACTCTGAGCATTTCTTTTAGTCTGACTTCACTTTCAAGGAATTCTTCAATTAACTTTACGTTGCTCTAAGCTGTTCATCCAACGAGAAAACAATCTGTGGTTTCTGACTCCTCTGCGTGCCAATGGCTGCCATCCATGTTTGGCTTTCAGACACACTGTCTCTTGAGAGCCAGGCTCTGTTTGTATAAGACCAGCCAGTTGTCATAGCATTTTGACAAGCACTACAGAAAAACAAGGAGTAATATTCATGGTGGCTAAACTGGGAGAATTACCACTGCAAAAGTGACTGCTCTGGGGACATATACCAACATCCACACCCAATCATGTGGCCTGGGCCAGAAGATAGCACATACTCCACTTTCATTTCTGACCTTTTTCATTTTCAGGTGCCATCACTTTATCACCAATTCCCTTCTCTCCTCCTCCTCCCTTTCCCCAAATGCCTAAAACACCTGAAACTCATACAGAGGTGTGGCTACTCTAACAACAGGCAAAATTGCCAGTGGAAATCTAGGAAGTAAGACAGTGCACTACCTTTGCAATGGTTACAGTGCATCTAGTCTCAGATCTTCAGCCAAATATGGCATAATAAAAAAGCATGAGGTCAGACGTGGGACCGCAGTCCAAAAATTTGAATTTTCTCAGACTCTAGTGTAGCACCTCAATTCACTTTGCTTCTTGAGGCTTATTTACTAGTGTTTTTAAGAAGTATAAATAACAACTGGACAGTGGAAAATAACCAAGGGAACAAATGATGGAAACAAATGTTGACTACTGAATAAAAATATCTTTTGGTTCTGTATCTATCACAGCTGATTCAGGCACAATGGAAATCTCCCTCACTTGCCCTTCTCCTTGGTTTGGTCAGTTTCTGGGAGTCCCCCACCTATGCCCATCCTATGGAACCACATATGAAGTGAAAAGATTAATAAACCAAGGGTGATGCTCTGATGTTCTCTTGAATGCTCAAGTCCCAGAGAAGATGAATGTGTGATTTTCCTCAAATCATGCTCATTCTGTAACTAGATGTACAATTGTTGAAATGGCAGACCTCTCCAAAGCTATGGAATGAATACTCTGGCATAGTCGCACCGTAACAAGCATGATCACAGAGTCAGAGGAACTAGAATGAATGCACGGGCCAGGTGAAGCTCAATAGCTGACATTGGGCTTGGCACTGATTCAATTGGGGTTGGCAGCGGAGGAGAGGACCAATGGAATGTCAGCTCCTTCTCCTCAGAACAGAATCATTGTCTTGACTCCTCCCTTAAAGCTGATGTCCTGCTACTGCACCCGAATCAACAGACCTGTAGGATTCCTCAGACATACAAAGGCATTCTAACCCCATGTCTTTTCCCTAGTTTTCCTTTACTTTTATTCAAAATAAAAAATTTCTATGTGAATTTTATGTGTTTTGGTTACAAGCTACTACAAATGCTTTGTAAACATGTCTGTGTACACACACACACACACACAGTGGGACCTGGCAACTGAGCTATTCTTCCTTCTCCATTAAAAAGATCAGAGTTTCATAACATATCAGACATTCTTTTATTTTTTAGCCTGTAACTCATTATTTCCATCAAATTCCAATCTCCACTTTGGCCATTTGAGGAATTCCCAAAACTCCCAGAAACTCCTAGAACACATGGAAAGTGTGGACTGTGGAAGGGAAGGTTCCTTTCATAAAGTTTTTTTTGGCATATTAAATTTAAATCTCTGTGTTTATACGAATGAGTTCTGGTGGCACAGTGGTTAAGGCATTCATCTGCCAACCAAAAGGTCAGTGGTTCAAATCCATCAACTGTTCCATGGGAGAGCCACGAGGCAGTCTGCTTCTGTAAAGATTTACAGCCTTGGAAAACCCTATGGGGTAGTTCTACTTTGTCCTATAGGATAGCTATGAGTTGGAATCAACTAACTAGCAGTGGGTTTAGTTTTGGTGGTGTTTATTCTGAGAATTTTAAAATACAAGCAACCAAGACAACTGATACATAATTCACTAGTTTATTAAAAGTAGTGCTGTACAGAGGGCCACTATTTCCCCAAAAATGAGGTCACAATGAAAATCTTGCTTCAAATTCAAGAGCTATTTGCTTAAAATAGCTCCTCTCCTATCTCTTTGTTCTTTTTGATATTTAGATTCTCTGAATAAAACAAAATAATATAGAAATTTACTCTCCAATGAGGCAACTCTGAAATTCTGGGAAGGGTTCTTTTTGTCTTGAAGCTTCTTGCCTGATGTTGTGCACTATAGTTTATTTTTGGAGTAAAGATGATGAAGATGCCTAACTTGGAAGGCAACAATGAACCACGAGGGACAGAGTTGATGGCATTAATAACATCTCACTTCTTACCAACTCCAAAGAAGAATGAACTTCTTATGTATAAGGAGAGCTCTAGAGTGTTTCCCCAGAAACTCAAGTACATTCAACAGTTTGTAGCTTGGAAAAGCATGACATCAGGATGACCATGTCCTCCAATTTTGTGAGAACAGTAAGTTGAAGAATTGTGCACTGGGATTTTAGTTATAGCTTATCCACAGGTCTTGAAAAGTAGATTAAATTGATAGTAAGAAAACTGAAAAGTTTTCATTACCTTCCAATAAAATAGCTCTTAGTAAATAAATAATATTAGGTATACTGGATTGGCAATTTTTGAATTAAATCACTAAAATAAACACTTTTTCAAAAGCTTAAGACTATTTTAAAAAAGTCATCATTTATTATTAGCTTTTAACTTGTTGCTTTTGCGTCTGATGAAAGTAGGATGAGTAAGTGTAGTGAGTGGTGTGTTGTTATGAGGCCACAAGCGACACCACATGTACCTCAAATAGCAGCAGAGTCATTCATGGTAGACAGGTTTCAGCAAAGTTTCCAGACTAAGAAATACTGGAAAGAAGAGACCGGCAACGTACTTTTGAAGATGAACCAATGAATGCCCTGTGGAGCACAACAGAACGTTGTCTTATATAGCGTTGGAAGATAGCCCCCTGAGGTTGGAAGGCACTCAAAATACACAGTGCCCACAACAATGGACTTGAGCATGCCAATGACCATGAAGGTGCCGTGAGACTGGACAGCATCTGTTTTGTTGTATATGAGACTGCCAAGAGTCAGAGCCGACGAGATGACAGCTAACAACAGCAAAGGGTGAGAGAGGCTACCTTTATGTCAAATTACATTTTCTTGTCTTTTGGTATTGGAAACCCCCATTCCCACCCCAACTCTGCAGCCCTCAAAAGAGAATAGTCAAAGCAATGCTGGCTCTCATATGCCCTACTTCAAGTCTTAAACATGCCCACAGTTGATTCTGAATCAATGAGTTGATTTTGTTTGTAGAGGGCATCTATCTTCTTTTGGAAGTTCAGTGATTATACAGGGATTATTTTAGCTTTCTAGCATAAACTTGCACAGATTTTCAGTCTAGGGAACTTACAGCTTCCGGTTATAAACTTGTCTTCTACTAAGAAACCACAGTACTAGACTACCAGTGAAACAGTCCAGCTTTTCGAAAATCTACAAATGATTTATTTTTTTCTTATATGTGAATGGCAAAGAATTATCTGAAATAGAAGGAGGGTGTGGGAGTAATAAAATAAATGAAGATACAAGGCTTTTAAAAGGTTACATGGATAAATGAAGACATTAAATGCCACATAACTTTAGAAAATAAAATGACAAGGTACAATATGATAGCGAAGTTCTCAATTACTGTAAGACTTTCTGGGGAATAAGACTTGTATGGCCACTACCCAGCATGATTATTGAATCAGGGATATTACAGAGAAAATAAACTTGCATATAATGTGTAGCGGCTTCAAGCCAGTTTCTCATGCTGCGCTCCTCTTGCCCTTAGTCTCATTCTACCCACTTCCTCCAACATGAAAGAAGAACCACTGTAGCTTTCTGAAATTTTCTTCCACAAATTCCAAGTGAATAAAAATTATCAAATGAAAATAAGCCATGAAGTTAGATGACAATTTGATGAAGGACTCTTACTCCTTAGTTTTGTGATAACAGTTTGAAGGAAGGTCCTCAGAACGTGATTCATACTCTTACACAAACACACATCAGCTTATGTTTATACTGTTTTAAAAGGGAAGACTTTTAAATAGAAAAGGAATGGGAAAATAATCCATAGCAAAACTCAAAATGTCTAGAAATATTTTTTGGAAAAAAAAAAAAGTATCTGCTACTGTCCTTTAAGTATATCAACGCAATATAATCTAATTTTAAAAGTCAGACAATTCAAGGATTCTCAAATTTCTTTATTACCTGACATTTCAAAAAAGATCTCAGAACATCTGTCCTTGATTGTAGAGAGTACACACAGAAGAATTACTGTGGTGCTTCCTGCACCAATTACATATGGGTGCCAAGTGTATTTGAGAAAATAAATAAGACAGATGGCTAAAGAGGATAAAAAGGTGTTAAAGGGATGTGATTAGTTAACTAATAGTTACTAATATGGGAGAGGTAATTACAATAGAGGTATGACTAACATGGTCAGTCACCAAATCAAACCAAACTCACTGCTGTCAAGTTGATTCTGACTCATAGTGACACCATAGGACAGAATAGAACTACTCCACAGGGTGTGCAGGGCTGCAAATCTTTACCAAAGCAGACTGCCACATCTTTCTCCTGCAGAGAGACTGGTGGGTTCAAACCTTTCTGTTTGCAGCTGAGTGCTTTAACCACTATGCCACCAGGGCTCTTAAAACCCTCGTCTTGCTTCACTGTTCCAATCTTCATCAGAGCCCTCGAAACCTTTGTTAATCTAACACTTTAGTTCTTTCCACTTTGTATAATGTACAGACTGGGTCTGCCTTCTCTCTAGCACTCAATTCATTTTCAGCCATACAATTAAACAAATATTTCTAAATGCTGATTTTTAATCTTCTTTACCTAAAAAAGAAAATGAACTATAATCTCATATATGAGAGGCATTTCCAGGACTCATCATTTTGTCCAGGGAAAATACCAAAATGATATCAAATCTAAAATAGTTCATAAAACCAAACAAAACCAAACTCACTGCTGTGAGTCAGATCCGATTCATGGCGACCCCTCCTTGGGTTTCTGAGGCAGTATCTCTATGGAAGTAGATCGCTCAACGTTTCTTCTGAGGAGTGGCTGGTGGGTTTGAATCACCAGCCTTCTGGTTAGCAGTCAAATGCCTTAGGCACTATGCTACCAGAATAATTTATAATGAGATGGAAATGTTTTGATTAATATTTTAGACACAACTACTTCTTACATCTTCAGTGGACAATAAAGGGAGATGCCATAAAATTTGCATTTGTTGCTAGAAGTGTTGTTAACGTCAGAAATAAGGGAAAGTCTGCTTTACAAATTTATAGCAACATTTCCCTTATCTAAAATGTTGGAATAGCCAGTGATTTTAGAAATAAGCAAAAGAATAAAAAAAGATTTGTGAACAGCCAAAATCTTTAAACTTCATAAACTTCCATATCAGAACATTTCTTTAAATGTTCTTATTTTATACTCAATATTCAAAGTAAATTATTTTAGTTTCCACACAGAGAGGATTAGAAGCATTACATTAGAGAAGGAGGTTCAGCAAGGCATACTTTTCGGGAGTCTGCTAGTCTTCACAGCCAGGAAACCAGAAGAGCTATAAAAAGTCAACCAGTAATCCCAAAGCACAGCATTTAGAAGCTGTCTAATAAAGTGGTAAACAGATCTATGTGCCCAAAAGGGCCTGCGGGGAGCATCACACACATTAAAAAACCAAAACCAAATTCGTTGCTGTTGAATTGATAGCAGCACTATAGGACAACATAGAACTGCTCCATAGGGTTTCAAGGCTGTAAATCTTTACAAAAGCATATTGCCTTATCTTTCTCCTGTGGGGCAGCTGGTGGGTTTGAACCACTGATCTTCTGGTTAGCAGCTGTGCACTTTAACCACTGTGCCACCATGGCTGCTTTGTAAGGGGCCAAATTAAATATTTAGGCTTTGAGGGCCAGATGGCCTTTGTTGTAACTACTCAACTCTGCTGTTGCAGCACAAAAGTAGCTGAGACAACATGTAAACAAATGAGTGTGGCTGTGTTCCTATTAAATTTTAATTACGGACACTAAAATTTGAATTTTATGTAATGTTCACATTTCATGAAATGTTACTGTTTGTATTATTTTTTAGCACCAAAACCACCCAATGCCATCAAGTTGATCCCAACTCCTTGGGACCCTATAGGACAGAGTAGAATTGCCCCACAGGGTATCCAAGACTGTAAATCTTTACAGAAGTAGACTGCCTCATCTTTCTCCCATGGAGAGGCTGGTGGGTTTGAATCCCCAACATTCTGGTTATCAGCCATTGTACCACAGAGCTTTTCTGTTTTTGCACAGTATGTGCTAAATAAATACTTACTGAAATGCAATGAAATGAATGATGACCTTGGGTCATTAAAAAAGTTTAAATTATGGCCACTATATGTTTTCTTAAGGCAAAGAAATGGAAATATTTTAGGAAGTTTTTCGTTTAAAACAGTTAAAATATTTTTAAAAAGTTTTGGAGCTCCTGGTGGTGTTGGGGATGGTGGGGGCAGGTCTCTATGCATTGAGAAAATTCTACTATCCAAAATCACCATTCAAAGGTACTAGAGAGTAGAGGCATTCCTATAACACAGACAAGTATCTTCATAACTTATATCTTTAATCATAATCTAAGTTTTTACATTTAAAAAGTTATGCTGAAGATATGATAGAAACGAGCAATTTCTATATATAATTTGAAATTAAAATAAAAAAAAGGATCTGCCAATATTTTTTAACTCCATTAACTATCAGACATAGCTCACCTTCTCAGATGATCATTTTTCATTTGTTAGAGAACCAAAATAAAAATATTTTGTGTTTTATTACATAATTTAATAACTTTGCTTTCAAGTTTAAATACATTTTATCACATTAGTGTAAATTAAAGTTTTAAAGTACACAAAGACTATAAAATTATTCTATATAGATCATAACAATCAAAGTTATATACAGTTATATACACCCTTCGTTTCTTCCTCCCTTTGCTCTCTCCTTCCATCCCTCTCACATGTTATTGGTGGTTGAAGGGAGAACCTAGGATTAAGAATTCCTAATCACAAAGTCTAGAAAGAATACATGAAAGTTGTTGTTGTTGTTGTTATGTGCTGTCGAGTCATACCTGACTCATAGCGACCCCTCCTTGGGTTTCCGAGGCAGTATCACTACAGAAGTAGGATTGCCCAACCTTCCTTCCGAGGAGTGGCTGGTGGGTAGAGTTAAAAAATAATAGAATGAATGATTTATAAGCTTCAAAAGGTAGGATCAACATTCTGAGTTTTCCCCAAAGTGTCTTCCCAATTAAATTAGTTCAACAAACTAAAGTTATTTCCTTATGTAAGCCATTTTAGAGTGTTTCCCAGACTTATCTCATTTGCACTGTGAATATTCAAAACATATACAAGGATATTTTTTCTAAATTTATGTAACTTTTGGTAGGACATCCCAACGTATTAGTGCTCCACAGAAAACACTTTTGACAATGATGACAGCCATTATAACAGGGGTTTCAAAGGCTGTATCTCTCACATTCATCCTTCTTGTTCTGAGAATTGTCATGAAAACAGGGAAAAAGATATGATTCTAGTTTTATGATTCATAAATGGTCATGATTCATTTCATTCATTGTTAAATCACAGCGTGATCACACACTAGACATTTAATACATATTTATTAAAATGGACAGCACTGGAAAAAATATTACATTAGCCCTCATATTGGTGATTCCTAATCACCAATGGTACTGTTTTCCATAAAACAAGGCACACTGGTAGAAAGTGTGAAGTGAACTTCAAGATGTGAACAAAGGACGAGATCAGAATAAAGTTACAAATCAAACCTAAAGCTGGTTGAGACCTAGTGGGTGTATTAAAAGATACATGTAAGCTGTTTTTCAAATCTAATAAAGGTGATAAGAATAAAAAAAAAAAGAAAGAAAGAAAACTTACTGCCGTCGAGTTGATTTTGACTCACAGTAACCCCTCCTTGGTTTTCTGAGGTGGTATCACTACAGAAGTAGATTGCCCAACCTTCCTTCCAAGGAGTGGCTAGTGGGTTTGAATCGCCAGCCTTCTGGTTAGCAGTCAAATGCCTTAGGCACTACACCACCAGAGCTTCCAATAAAGGTGATAGGTATTATATTTTCAGAGAAGAATAAATGTCTTTGAAAAAAAAATCAGGCAATGTCTAGCATGAGGCAATGGGGCTCTTAGAAATTAAGAGAAAGCAAAGGAAGTGTGTTATAAGACCTTGTCAGTTTATCAAGTACTATCTAAGGGAGGTGTGATCTAAATTTTAGATAGAAATATTCTTAGAATGCAGAAGGGGAATTCATTAGATTGTTTTATTCATTCATTTTATTCTCATGTCATGTTCACCAAACAATTTCTGGGTTGTAATCAGTTATCCTGTGTAGATTTACTCAATAGCAGGGAGGGACTAAGGTAAAGGATACAAACAACTCTAGCTCTCAAAACAGGCACAGGATGTGACAAGTCCTCCACATGTATACAGGTACTCCACAACTTACAATGTATTCAAGTTAGAGGAACCACACTTATGCTCTCTCTCTCTCTCTCTCTTTTTTTTTTTTTAACATCTCATTGTTAGTAATTTGCGCTACATACAATGTTGCAGTGCATAATTTGTTGATGTTATCATTCTCAGATGATCACTTGCAGATGTTCAATGGTATGATTTATAAGCATACTGATCATAAGAGGCAATAATAATGAAAACTTAAAAAAAAATGAGGTTTATGACTTACATCAGAACCAACTTAGGATGGAAGTCCTCAAAATGGAACCCCATCATAAATCAGGGATCACCTGTACACAGCACCTCGTTATTCCTCACTGCCATCATGGGAAGTTGAGATTGTTTTACATGTTACAGTCCTTCCCCTCGTTTAACAGATATCCAATGAGTGCCTACTGTGTACCACACTCCATGGCAAGTGCTATAGATACAATGAACAAAAGCAGACACAATACCTAACTTCATGGAGCTTTTAGCTTAGTGAAAGCAAACAGATGAGAACAATGAGGCACAGAGAATTTAAGGGCCAGTTTCTCTTCTGTAATCTCAAACCCATAGCACCTTTTACTTTAATAACTTCAGCATAGAGTTTCAAGTATTGTGAGAATTCTAGAAGCAATGAACTTGACAGTAAGAATGCATAATAAATACCATTCAAATGTTTGGAAGGAGGTTATTTTAGAAAGGAAACGAAGAATGTGGTCATCCAATTTTCTACTAAACTTAATTTCAAACATTCTCGGTATCCTTTACCTAATATAATTTATTGGCCTCAAAATGGACTGCTGGCAGAATCTACTTAGTGGATCTAGAAATCAGTCCATCACTTGTGATTTAGTCTGGAAAACTTGGTATCAACTCATATTGTAATTGGGGAAATCACAGGTGTGCCTTTCTGATGGCAATTTAGCTGAGCTAAGAAATACTTAATTTGGCATGGAGGGGGGAATGTGAATTCCTCCTTAAGCATCAGAACCTCTCTTTGTCTTCACAGTTTTAGGAAGGATTCTTACTTCTAGATGTTCCTACTCTTTACTAAGTGCCATGTAATCCTCAAAGGGGTCCTGCTTTTCTTTAAATTAGAAAATATCTTATTAGAATATTGAGGCTTAATCTGGATTACCAATTTCTTAGAAAATACAGGGAATGCTTGCTTGATTTTGACTTTTAATGACATGATGAGAAAACTAGAGAGATTCCCAGTAAAGAAAAAGGGTAAAAGTATTAAAGTTAATTTATTTTTAGATATTCATACTTGGCAGACTCTGTAAATGGTTGACAAGATATTAATTTCACTGAACTTCTTTCTAGTGTAAAGATATAAAAGAATCGGAAAGAATTTTAGATACATGATCATTTAAAAATAAATATCTGAGGAAAATGTTACAAATTCAGCTCAAATGTAGACTCAATCAATACTTTAGTTTATTTTGAATTGTTTTTTTAATAATACTTTGAGTTAAAGGATACTATTCCTCCCTAGCTCCCCACCTAACTTCCCCCCCACCAAGGTTTTCAAAGGATATTTAATTTAGATACATGATTATTGATACGGGAATTATATTAGCAGACCCTCAGTATAATAAGGGAACCATACCATATCATATGTTGCCAAACATAAGGCAAATGTTCCTAGAAATGGAAATTCTCCATTTTTAAAAGTCAAATATTAGTATGCATGTATTCATTTATTCATCAACTCACTCTTTCAACCAAAAAAGCACTGTGTTTCACAGAACAGAAATGGTCCCCAACCTAAGTGCTCTTGGGTAGCTCAGGGTACAGACAGGGTAGCCTTCTGCCCTGGAAGAAACTTTGTTTCAATCATTAAACTTTTTAAAGACTGTCAATCTTATCCTATCACTGTTTCATCCAATATCTAAGAATTATCACTCTTCTCTCAGTCAGCAAAGAAATGCCAGTGCTTCATGGTCTCAGCAGGGTTTGTAGTTACAAATGCCAGGAATTTAGTTTAAAAATTAAAACTGAAGACAGAGAAGAGATAATGGAATATAAGGGTTGAAGGTATCGGTCCTGTGGGTATTTTAAGGTATATCTTTTTCTCTAATTAGTCTCTAGAAGAAAACATCCACTGTACTTCCAGTCAACAAACACTTTGGGAAAGACATGAGGTTGAGAGTAAGATTTAGGCTCTGGTTGCTTGTTACTCAATAGATGAACTACCAACAAGAGTTTCTGGAGTCTAATATGTGCTTACTTCTATAGAAAGAGAAACATTTCCTCAAGTGAAAAAGAATTGTTTGGATCCACACTCTACCTTTGCAGAAAGTATACCAAATATAGATGTCTCTCTTACTAGTGAAAAGATCCAGAGCCAGCAGAGAAAACCATTGCTGTTATGATGTCTCCCTTTTGCTCTTGTCATTGTGTTCACTGTTGGAGGCTTTGATCTTCTGTCATTATGGACCACACACCCTGCTACCATCTCTGTCACGTAGAGTCCTGAGTTTAAACTTTTGAAATCGTGTATTTTGTTTCATCTATTTAATAACTCAAGGAACCCTGCTAGTAAAACAGTTAAGAGCTCATCTGCTAATGGAAAGGTTGGTGGTTCAAACCCACCAGATGTTCTGTGAGAGAAAAGACCTTGCAAAATGTTCCTGAAGATTTCTGCCTAGGGAACTCTTTGGGGGGCATTTCTACTCTGTCCCAGAAGCTAGCTATGAGTCAGAATCCACTTGACGGCACATAACACCACCAATATTTAATAACTGTGATTTTAAATGGACAAATATGTGAAGACTCAATTTATGATTCAAAAGATAAGCTTTCTGATGATACAGAATGCTTTCCCCAACATCTCTGGTAACATTTTGAGGAACACAATATTTTTACCAAATACAGTCAGAAAGCCACTGCTGTAAACTTGGTTGAATTATCTGGAAGTAAGTCTAATACTCTCTAAATATAACTAAATATATCTTCTACTTCCTTAAATTGTAAAAGTCAAAATTGATAAAAATAGCTATAAAGAGGTAGATTTTTTTCAAGACTGCTTTTTGACATATAAGTATATTTACTTACATGCCTTTACCTTGTTTGCCAACATCCTTTCCCTGCTGTTTTATTTATTTGCCTTCCAAACATAGTACACTACCAAGGTCAATGCTATGGGAAAATATGGATTGAGAAATTACAAAAACAAAAGTTTACATCATTTGATAAAAATAGTAGTACTTTACCAAATGGAAAATTCCATCAAATGAAAGGCAATCCAATTAGTTGACTTACCTAAAAATAAAAGAGACAGAAAAATGTGAGAACTTAGTATCGTATTCAACCAAATACTAGATTCCAAAACACATGGCAGATATCTTAATAACTGATGGACAATCCAAAACAAATAGAAACTATATCAGGCCAGGAAACACCAATTCCTTTAGAAACAGTAATTAATGTTAGAAAGGAAACTGAAAACATGGAGCAAAAGCAATGGAGAAAGGAAATGATATTTACTTTCAAATCACTTGGCTCTCATATATATTTTAAGAGGCTGGTTTTGAAAATGTGGACACATGTACATATAAAGGCCACAGCTAAACTGTGGCAGCATATGAGTGCCACCTTCCCTCCCAAGACTTCTGGTTACCGTCTTAAAGAGAGACTGTCAAAGCTGCAAACTCTCAAATATCTTCACCTCTTATCGCTCAAGAAAAAAGGTGCCACTGTATCAAGTGCTACTGTGAATTCCTCTGTTGATTTTCTTTCCCCTTTAACATGTAGATGCTTTGGGTGTTTGCTTTTTCATTTTCTAAAGTGAACAGTGATGTTCATGAAAGGTGCCAGATTAACAACCTGGGAAATTAAGAGCTTGCTTTATCAAGAGAAAAGGCTCAGTTCAGGGGAAGTGATGAAAGTTTCCTCTACACTGTGGTTGCCTATGTATATTGGCTCTGACCCACAGTTACCTTGGCCATGTAGTTTTCAAGGTCCGTTAATGTTTTTGACTGCTCAGGTCGCTAAAAGGGGCAGGGAATCTTGTTCTTGCTTTTAATGCTATTATTATTATTATTACTACTACTGTGAGCTCTAACTCTCTCAGAGAAATTACCCACTAGGTACCCAAGTGTTGTTGTTGTTGTTATGCGCCATCGAGTCAGCCCCGACTCATAGCGACCCCTCCTTGGGTTTCAACCGCCAGACTTCTGGTTAGCAGTCAAGTGTTTTAGCCACTATGCTCACTGCCGTGGAATCAGATCCGACTCACAGCGACCCCTCCTTGGGTTTTCGAGGCAGTATCACTACGGAAGTAAATTGTCCAGACTTCCTTCTGAGGAGTGGCTGGTGGGTTTGAACTGCCAGTCTTCTGGTTAGCAGCCAAATGCCTTAGCACTACGCCACCAGAGCTCCCCGGAAACATATTAGCTGCCATTTATTTCAGAAAACCAGGAAAATAAAATTGAACTAAAGATGAATTTTAGATTCTTCGCTAATATTGCAGGTTTGGTTAAAATCTATTAACTTCTTCAAACAGGAGGCAAACTTTTGAGTGGTCAGGTAAAACACAGGCCTTATTAAATTTAGTCATCTGTATTTAATTTGAATTATCATTCAGGGGTCTTTTTATCTTTCCTTTTGATTCTACCTCAATGCAGTGAATTTCACTATTCATCAGCAACCATGGAAAAGGCTTGGTGAATGTTCAGGCCCAAATTATCATTACATATGAGATCTGAAAACCACTGTCACCCAAGTAGGGGGGAAAATGCCTCTTTTCTATATTTATGGGTAGTCCAGGTTTCTGAACTGTCTGAGTATTTTGTTATTTTCTCCTAAGCCTAGGAATCTATGAAACCATTTTGCTTCAACTAGTCAGATACTCAACAATTATTTAGGGTTCGCTGTTCCTCTACTATGCTACTTCTTTATGCAGAATGTAAGAGCCATAGCAAGACAAATTCTCCTAGTCTAGAATTGATACCAGTACAGGAAGGAGGGCTAGCAAACACATGCAAAACATTAATAGAACAATGAAGTACAACACTGAATGCTGTTGACTAACAGGCTAATACTTACTTAGAAATTATTTGGAAAGATCACAGTAATAATCCCACAGTTGTTCCCTGTCTTTGCCATTGTCTTTTTTTTGTGTCAAAGACGAAATTCTCTGCAGCTAGAGTAGATTTCAATCTTGACTTGGCCAGCATTTCCTGTAATTTTTAATCTCTGGAAGTGCTGGAGAATGAGAATTGCGAGGTACCAATGACTACAGCAAACACATGGTAACAATTAGATGAAGGTTGCCCTGGCTGCATCTCATATGGAAATCTTGGAAAATTTTAGTTTCAGAACGTTCAGTTGATTTTTTTCTTCTTTGCCATGCACAACCTTTATCAAGCAAGTCCTTATGGTATTAGAACATTTGGCACTGGCTCAAGGCTATGCTATTGCTGGCAGGGGATCTAATTGGGAAGGAGGGGTGGAGTAGTCACCTTTATCAGGAAGGACCTTAACTTTATGGAAAGGCTCCTTCCTTCCCAGTACTTAGGCAACCTTACCGAAAGACTTAAATCCAGATGTGAGGAAAGAGATTATCTCCAAGAACAGCAGCCATTTATTGTAATTATGTTAGTACAAACATTGAGAAGGTGGGAAATGTTATGCCAGCTTATTAGCACATGAGCTGGGCAACACCCTATGAATAGATCCCAGCAAACCAATCTCAACCCAAAATTCCCAGGGAGGCCTCAGTTTCCCAAATTGCAAGCAAATTGTTGTTGTTGTGTTTGCCATTGGATCGGATCCGACTCATAGCGACCCCTCCTTGGGTTTCTGAGGCTGTATCACTATGGAAGTAGATTGTCCAACCTTCTATCCAAGGAGTGGCTGGTGGGTTTGAACTACCAGCCTTCTAGTTAGCAGTCAAATGCCTCAGGCCCTATGCCACTTGGAAAACTAATAACCACATGCTGTGCAATAATAGCCAGTGGGTGGGAGGTGATGTGAATCTGTTTGCCAACAAATCAGATACTTGCTTTTACTCCTTTAGGGGCCAGGTTTTGCTAATGCCCCTGTTACCACCAGCCATGTAAAAGTAGATGACTGAAACATATCTTTCTCAACTAGTCTTGTTGGTCCTATATTACTACTCATAGCAGTGACAGTCAAAGCAAAAAGGTTCATTTGACTATGGAACACTGTGGCTTGTATCATTGAAGTACTTCTCTTGTTTAAAGCACTTTGAAGGTTTAAGTTACAATTAGAATAAAATCTGTATACTTTTCTAGGCCAATTCTGGGCCTCAGCCCTTCAACCAAGAGTGGATTTTGCCCCTAACTCTCTTTATTGTGTAATGGATCCCTTCTTGGTTTTTGCTGACTGGACTTTGCATCCTTCATGATTTGTCTTCTCTCATTTTTCTTGTGGTGTGTGGATGTGGTGGGAGACATGCAAGCATGGATTTCTAGGATGTGACATTTCATAAAATGGATCAGTGAAACATGGGAAAAACCAATTTTGTAGACACACCACCAAGGCTCTGCTCTATTTTAGAACATAATCTACTTAAAAGAAAATTTAAGTAGATATTAAGAGATATTACTGTCCTCAATGAATAATAGATAAAAAAAGGTTAAATCTGAGAAACTTGAATCAATGACTTCCCATGACCATGGAGAGAGAGAGAGAGAAAAAAAAAAAAAAGAAAGAAAAAGGTCATTAGAGCAGAAAATGACAGGTGATTTCTCCTTTTCCATTCATTTTAAACATCTGCCAATAGGCTAATGAATGCCAAGAACACAAGAAATAGGGAGTCAGGGAAAATTACAGGCCACAAGATGGTGTAAACCTCACATGGAAAATACCAGCTAAGGTGCTAAAAAAGCCAGTAAATACTGAAAGAATTATGAAGATGAATATGCTCAGGTTTTGGACAAGACATGCATAAAACAAGACCAAACAAAAATTCTTTAAGAAAAAGTTATTTTTATCCCTCACAATGCACGTTAGAGATATCTCAATCATGAAAGCTCGCAGTGGTTAGTAATCAAATAACTCAAGACAGTGCATCGTGGTTCTTCCTATCAAGAATGCTTGCTGACTTTGGCAGACATGCTACAAGTATTAATCTGATTATCTGATTCAAAACAGAGTCAGGAATATTTGCCCTTAGCTTTAATTTCTTAACTTAAGTAGCAAACTCTGGAGTGATTATGCTAAGGGCTGACTGCATCCCAAGTTGGAATTTCCTTGGGGGAAGAAAAGATGTAAGATAAACAAGCAGGATTCTCATCATTCCAAAGCTGAGTTTCAATAATACAAAATAAAAAGAATAAAACTAAAACTTCTGAGATTTGAATGATGGCTCTCTAGACTATGCAGAATAAAAATAAAGAGGAAGGGTACCTTTAGAGCACAGAAAATTACAGATGATCACCTCATGAAACAAGGTGAAAGATGGCACTCATATTTATCCACTTGTGCACAGCACTGGTAATTATGGGACAGAGGGAAAAAGGGTGTTGGAGAAAGTATTTAAAAGAAGTACATAACAGTGCCTGTCAAGAAGAAATTGACAGATTATTTAGGGAAATGATTTACACAAAGGGAAACAATTCAAAGACAACTAAAACAAAATTTAAAGATGAGATAAGGGCTAGGGAGAGATTAATTTGAGTTAGCTTCTGAGATTGTTTTAAAAGAGCCCATATCTTACTACCCCTGCCGTCTGTGCCCAGTGCTACCTATATCCCACATAGCTTTACAGTTAAAACAAATGGTTGCAAGGGGGAAGGTTTTAGTCACTGCTTGTCCACTGACAGGTACCCTGAGGGACCAAGTAGTTGAACCTGTGGGCTCAGGACCATAGTCCCAGAGGACATCAAGCTCAATTGGCATAACATACTACACAAATCATTGTTCCACCTTCTACTGTGGCGAGTAGCGACTGAGATCTTAAAAGCTTGCAAGCTCCCATCTAGATGCAACGATGGGTCTCTCCTCATACAGGGCCAAGAAGAATGAAGAAAACCAAAAATTCATGGAAACAATCAATCCTAGTGACTGGTACACCATCTGATCTGCAGCCTATACGACTATGAGACCAGAAGAAATAGACGGTGCTTGGCTACTACTGTCAACCACTTGGAAGAGGATCTTTGTAGGAGATCCTGGATAGACAGGGAGAACAATGTGGAACAAAACTCAAAATCATTTGGGGAAAAAAAAAAAGCGGGGAACAGGTTTACTGGCCCGATGGAGCCTGGTGGAACCACTGAGACTATGGCCCCTAGCTGTCCTTCAGGTCTGGAATTGAACACACACCTGTAACTTCCAGCCAAGCAGTAGACAGGCATACTAGTTGAGCACTTATCTGAGGTAGATACACTCCTTGGAGAGAACAAGTAAGAGAGAAAGAAGGGCTGCTCAGGCACAGGAGACAGCTCGGGGCAGGAGTGCATGGAGGGATGGTCACAGGGAAGCGGTACCTATCGGGAGGAAGTGGGAGAGGAGATGTTGCATTGTGCTAAATAGTGGTCAATGTCATGAGACAAAGTGTATGTGATCTGCTGTATGGAAAGTGTATTTGCTCCGTAAATTTTCACCCAAATCACAATAAAAATAAATTAAAAAAAAAAAAAATGGTTGCACCCAGAGATCCATAGCTAACAGTTTGTAGGCCTAAGTATTTAGGACCTTTTAGAACATAGCGAACCTGCTTCTCTGTTTCCTATAAAGCATCCTATCAATTGCTTTTTTCTTTGCTTCCATTCTCCATTCTGGCTCTGGTGTGTAAGGGTTGGAAAAGTAGAGTGGATGTAGAAATGAATTGGACAGCTGACTCGTGGTAAAGGGACTCTGGGAAGAAGAAGCTGCATTTTGAAAACAAGCAGAACAAAGAATTATGATCTTCAAAGCCAGGGAAAGTTTCTCTCTGTGTTCCTTCCTCTTCTTTGATAGATAGGCATGTCACAAAACGCATGGCCTTTCAGAATTCTAACAATCTTCTTTTCTTCACACTCAAGTGTGCTTAATTTATTACTACCTCTAACATTTTACATATACCTTGTATTTAAAATTTTCTCCTAAGAGTTTTCAGAGAGGTTTATGAAATTTCATTAAAACAAATATTCCTGGCCATATTTTGTATTAATGAAACTTTAGAGTGAAAAGGTTTCTCTTCTAGAATGTGGTGTATTACACCACACACACATTTCCTAGACCAGTGGTTCTAAACCATAGGCTTCATAAAAATCCTAATGGATGCTTATTACTGTGCATACTATTGAGCCATATTCTATGGATTTATATTTGCTAGCTTTAGGGTAGGGAGCTCTGGTAGCATAGTGACTAAAGCACTTGACTGCTAACCAGAAGGCTGGTGGTTCAAACCCACCAGCCACTCCTCAGAAGGAAGGTTAGGCAATCTACTTCTGTAGTGATATTGCCTCAGAAATTCAAGGAGGGGTCCCTATGATTAGGGTCTGACTTGATGGCACATAACAACACTAACAACAACAACAGGTTTAGGGTGGGATCCTGGAATCCAGATTTTTAACAGGCATCTGAGGGGATTCTAATACATTGGGGGTCCCACATGGAGAAACCATGTCCTGAGCTAACTCTCATAGCCTCCCAGCTTCAACTGACTCCATCCTTCACAGCTTCAACTTTTCCAAGGCAGCTTGCTTCCTAGTGACAAGAGTCAAGCAGTCTCCTGTAGTTCACACTATTAGCCAAAAAACCAAAGTGAGAAACCTGAGAACAAGAAACATTACCAACAACAAGATTTTATTTTTAACAATGCAATGTGCTATTAGCTACACAAACACCGGAAAGAAAGGGAGGTGCTCTGGTTGTAATACCACTTCCTTGAACATGACAAGGTTTAGTACTATGAATGAACTGGTACTTCTATTCATGAGTAGGACCTTCACCAGCTCTCTTATGTTCTGTCCACTGCATTCTGGCACCCCCTTCTCCAACACCTGCCTTTCAGAGCAAGTAATTTGAGTTTCTCAAATTGCAAGCAAATTAGAACCTAACCACTCAGAGAAGGCGGAGTGGAGCAAGTGTTTGTGATTGGCTGCTAACATAAAGGTAGGTGGTTCAAACACACCCAATTGCTCTGCAAAAGAAAGCCCTGGCTAACTGCATTCATAAAGATTACAGCCAAAGGAAAAAAAAAAAAAAACACCTTATGAACCAGTTCTACTTTGCAACTCATGGGGTTTCCATGAGTTGGAATCGACTTGATAACAATGGGTTGGTTGGGTTGGTTGGTTGGTTGACTTCTCTCTTGCTTTCAGAGACAACAAATTCTTTTATGAACACAGTTTATTTTGGATCTCCTTGGATCTCCAAGCTTCCAGCTTGGCACAGCACACAGAAAATGGAAGATATGTTCAGTTACCAACATACACAGTGTTCTTGAGTCTAAGAAAGTTTCATTTCACTCTAAACAATAACTCTCTACCTGATTACATGCAGCCCAATATCATCCTGTTGTTGTTATGTGCTGTCACGTGGGCCCCGACTCATAGTGACCCCTCCTTGAGTTTCTGAGGCAGTATCACTATGGAAGTAGATTGCCCAACCTTCCTTCCAAGGAGTGGCTGGTGGGTTTGAACCACCAGCCTTCTGGTTAGCAGTCAAGTGCCTTAGGCACAACGCTACCAGAGCTCCCTGTTGTTGTTGTTGTTGTTATGTGCCATTGAGTCGACCTGATTCATAGCGACCCCTCCTTGGGCTTCCAAGGCAGTATCACTATGGAGTAGATTGCCCCAGCTTCCTTCCGAGAAGTGGCTGTTGGGTTTGAATCACTTGTCTTCTGGTTAGCAGTCAAGTGCCTTAGGCACTATGCTACCAGAACTCCTCCAGAGCTCCCTAGAGAGGAGTAATAACACTTGATATACAGTAGCCAATGGGTGGGAGGCTATGAGAATTTGCTCGCCAACAGACATCAATGATTCTCCTGCCTCTACTTTCTCTGTGCTCAGGTCTTCTCCATCAGCACCACAGCAGAAGCTCAGAGAAGTTCAGAAGTCAGAATTCTTCTAGATGATACCATGTGTTTCTGCTTTTAAACTCTCAACTGCTGCTTTTCAGGTACTACTGTCACACAGCCCTGATCCTCTGACACTTCCCTTCTCATGCCCTTTCTTCCTACAAGACCTTTCTTGTTTTCATGATATCCTGCTGACTACTCTGTTCTGATATTAGATTATGTTTAAATCTAACAACCCACCTGCTTCTTAATTTCTTGTATCTGGTTTCTATCTTAATGATTGACTGCAACTATTGTATCAAAGGCCACCAATGGCTTCCTAATGTCTAAATTCAATGGGCTTACTTAGTCTTCTATCTTTCTCCACTACTTGGATGCTGGTGACACAGTAATGCCTTTTCCTTCTATTTGTACTTCTCTCTTGCTTTTAGTGACAACACAATTCTCTTATGAACACAATTTATGTTGGATCGCTTTGGCCTTAAAGCTTCCAGCTTGGCACAGCACACAGAAAATGGAAGATATGTTCAGTTATCAACATACACAGTGTCCTAGAGTCCAAGAAAGTTTCATTTCACCCTAAACAATAACTCCCTATCTGATTACATGCAGCCCAATATCATCCTAGAAGAGCTGTATTTTACTTGGAGTTTAGGTTTTTAAGAGAATATATAAGGGAGGGAGACAAAGTCATATCAAAATTACTTTCAAAATTGCCTAGGAAGGCCCCATGCTGGAAGCCAACATATTGTTTCTCAGTAGCTCTAACCCAGGCATGTTTTTTCCCTCAGCATTGGCACAGATTACTATGCTTTTGGTGTAGTACAAAATAAGACTGTTGGTTCATGTTTAGGATGCATATTGTACAAAGCAGTACCACACTGAGCAAGACAAGATGCTCAAATGTGGACATGTGGAAACTGATACAGACTGAGAAAATATAAAATACACATCTCCCATCTCAGGTTCATTCCAGGGCATAGACTCATTGACTAGAACCTGAGTAGCTTTGTCCGGACATGTAAATTATTATTTTTAAAGTATTGTTTGCTGAACAGGCATAGTTTATTTCATGTAAATTAAATGTTTATACGATACAACTCTACCACAGAACTCGAACAGCTATTGTTCAATAAATATGTATTGCCTATTCTGTTGACTTCTAGTATCCCAAAGGTAAATAAAAAATAGGCAGATACTAGATTAAATATAAAGATCAACTGGAGAGAACTGTCTATTTTTCTTGCAAAAACCCCTTGGGGTACATAAAGCAGAGATATTTGGGATGCAGTAGAAAAAGTATTGTATTTAGTTAGAAGTCCAGGATTCCAATCTCAACTCTGACATATATTAGCTAACTGAGCTTTAGTAAATTTTATTGGCCCAGTGTTCACATGTCTAAAGTGGGTACCATTAATAACTGCTA
>NW_006921730.1:5854638-5861906 GCF_000298275.1 Orycteropus afer afer
GTTTAGGAGCTCTGGTGACGTAGTGCCCAAGGCATTTGACTGCTAACCAGGAGGCTGGCAGTTCAAACCCACCAGCCATTCCTCGGAAGGAAGGTTGGGCAATCTACTTCCATGGTGATATGGAGGGATCATAGAGATTCAAGGAGGGGTTGCTATGAGTTGGATCTAACTCCCTGCAGTGAGTTTGGTTTGGTTTTATTTTGATACAAGTTTGCTCAATGGAAATTTGTTTAACTGAAGCTGAGAGACAAAATAATCATCTAAGGGCAGAAAACTGTCAGCATGACAATGCAGGGCACATAGTAGGTGCTCTGTAAGTATTTACTGAACTACATTGAGATAGACCCTGAGCTGATTTGACCAAGTCAACATGTAATTTGACTGTTTTAACATTTATTTTGTCTCCATGGCCATTGGTGCAAAGTCCACTTATAGCTTCATAAACATAGGCTTAAACAAAAGTGTTTCTAATCAGATCTGGCAAGAAAAGGAGAGAAACACAGGGTGAGGTAAGTGTGAGGCTGCAGTGCTGAATAACAGTGATGGCAGTGCCTCAGTACATGAGTCACACAGACACCGAGCAGTCCACAGCTAGAGATAATTCACAGGTAAATGCTGCACAAGTCATTACGTCATCCCTCCTCTGCCCTTTCTTCATCAATCATGTCGCCTGGACTCTGATGCAACCCAGCAAGAATGTCTGTTGCAGACAGCAGAGAGAGCCTCAGAACACACATGCACACACTCATCAGAGAAAGCACTATGAGCCCAAACTGAAGTTTCTGGTATTTCCTTTTGTTTAAATAACGCTTTAGAGGAGAATGTTTATGGATGGGATGTGTAACTACAGATTAAGCCATCTAGTCTGAAGGTCAGAAGGACTCAGTAACTGCCATCATCACCTTGCATAAGTCACTCCAGGTCTTATAGGCCTCATTTCCACATCTGCACAATTAGATGATCTTGAAGGTCCCTCCCAGCTCTTCGAATTCATCATTTAAAATCCAGGCCAACTACACCCACACGATGGGCAGATAACCATTCAGTTGTACCGAAAAGCCAAACCCACTGCCATTGAGACAATTACAACTCATAGTGACCTTTTGTTGTACAAAGGTTGTAGAAGTCATGTACAAAATCAGCTTTCTTTATTCTCAAGTATCAAAGTCACTTGAAAATTTTTGCCACGTCCACCCCATTCTGTACAGCTGTGTACAAATTTGGGAAAGCAAGAAAAAAGTGGCAGGTGGCAATTGATGGTTCTAGAAAATGTGAATGTTCACCCCTAAGATTATAGGCATACTGTAGCCTAAACTACAGTAAGTTAAACTTAACAGCAAATGCTAATCAGGCAATATACTCTATTAATATCTATTTTCTGTAGGGATAATGTTCTGAACAACAAGGGATTACAAATGATGCAAAAAAAAGAGGGGAGGAACCCTAATCTTCTAAACCAAATCCAAGTCCAGTCTGTACATGATTAACCCAAGAGATAGAAGCTTGCGAGGACCCTACCAGCTCCACACGATGGATACACTCTTTAGAGACACAGAGCAGTACAGAGCAAAGAGAAAGTGGAAGGCTTTGGTAACCATCTGCCTGCTATAATGCTTTCCACCTGCCACAGCATCCACCTTTCCAGAGCTGGCCAATGCAAACAGTCAGACACCTGTCACTGGAAGACTACAATGGAATATACAGAGAGGGAAGTTTCCAACAAAACTTGGATTTTGGGGAAAATAGATGAGCCCGGTGGAAATGACAGCCAAATGCATTGTGGTGCTTTCCTCATAGCTGATGCTATGTGGGGTCCCCTACCTTGCATGCTGAGAGGCTGGTGGGGAATCACCCCACTGCATCTGGGACAGCATTCAACAAGGCACCCAGCCCTTTAATTGTTGAGCCAAATGATTTATGAGGCTTGGCAGCAAAGACAAGGTAGACTTGTTTAAATTCAGAGGATCCAACCCATAGGTATTCTGAAAATCTTGGCCAATTTGCCATCAACACTATTCCCCTTGGGAGGGGATAGAAAAGAAAGGGAGAAGATGTAACTTGCCTGACAAGAAAACAGGACTGAACTAGATGGAACATGCCTCCCTCCCTACTCCTTCCCCACCCTATCACTTGCAAATGCCCTGGCAGATTTTCTTCCTACAGAAAGCAATCAGACATGTACAGTCCCATTCTTCATTTAGCTAGAAATGTGAAACCCCACAACCACCACCACATTCTCATAAGCAGGGCCCAGTTGATTTGTTCTGATTGTTGATGGTTTAATCTTTTCACGAAGTAGTGCAGGGGTCAGGAAAATTTTCCCTAAAGGGACAGTAAATATTTTAGGTTTTGCTGGTGATATAACCTCTGTCATTAAGTAAGTACTTACCCCTGCCCTTATAACACACAAACAGGTATAGACAAACTGTAAACAAATGAGCATAACTGTGTTCTGATAAAAGTTTATAAAAACAGGTGGAGGGCTGCATTTAGCCTGCAGCTAAATTTGCTAACCCCTTAGCTAGTGTTAGATAGCTGAGAGGGCAAGGGTGGTATAAAATTCATTAATACCTCAAACAATTTAAATCTAAGTGCCAGTTTGGGGAGAAGTATCCTCTAAAATAACTGTTGTTGTTGTTGTTTGCCCAACCTTCCTTCTGAGGAGTGCTAAAATAACTAACCTTCTTTAATAGGTATAAGATCACATTTTCAAGAAGTGTGTGTGTGTGTGTGTGTGTAGAATACAAAGCTATTCAAAAGGAATTGGACACTTTGAAAATGTATCACTCAGTAATTGAGTTATGTTATGAACATGTATCTGCACTAAATCATCCAGTTACCCCTACAGGTGTCTTGCCACAGGGCAACTACAGGTTTTGACTATATGTTTATATACAACCTAGTTACCTCATAATACATTTTTGAAAGTGTTCGTTTTTAACCAGCCTATATACTATATACACAAATAGTATTACACATTATAAATTGCTTCAAATGATAAACAGCAAACTATAAACAATAGTTATTCCTGGGGAACACTATGCGTATGTGTGTATGGGGGGGAAGGTATTAAATTTCACTTTTAGCACTATTATTTGAATTTTCCAGTATTGTTTGATTTTTTTTAATAAGATGTGTATATTACTTGGTGGATAAAAAGATGTTTTACTTTTCTTTCCTAAAGAATTGGTAGGGGTAGCAATCTTTGGCTCTGTAATTTATAACTACTTTTTTGACTTGAATCACTTGAATCATTGACTGCAGGCATTCTGCAACTGTCTAAGCACAGCTTTTCTTGCCTTCAAACTTGCACCTGATTTTACTCTCTTCTAGCTCCTTCTCCCCTCCTTAATTCAGCCTAGCAACAGTCATATATATTGCTTGATCTACAACTGACATTCATTCAGCTGATATTCATTGGCACTACCATGAACCAGGCATTGCGGTAGCCACTGAGATTTTGTGATGGACCAGATAGTGATACATGGCCCTTTCCCTTATGAAGATCCTGACTTTGTCGGAGAGTCAGATAATAAGCACATTAAAAAAAAAAAAAAAAAAATTGAACATACAAGTTATTTTCAGATTGTGGTAAATGGTCTGAGGGGTAGGATGGTGGGGGTGGCCCCTCTGGGAAGGTGACATTTAGGCAGAGACCTGAAAGACAAGAAGGAGGCAGCCATGTAGCAAATTCCAGGCAAAGCGTCAGGTTTGCTGGTAGTGACTTCAGGCCAGTGTCCTCAATCCCAGTTACACATTAGAATCAATGGGGGCACTTTCAAAAATTACTGATGTCTGGTCCCATCATAGGCCAATTAGCTCTCTGGAGGTACAGACTGGTTATTGCTTTTCATTTTTATTTAAAGTCCGATCTGAGGACCACTGTTCTAGAGTTTAGAGCTACCTTTCTGTCAGCACGAATAGAAGCCTCTAGAGAATAGAAGGAATCAGACTACATGCCACTGAAACGATAATGTTTTAGAACGGTTTTTTTTTTTTTTTTTTCAATCTAGCAAGATTAACTGAATGCATTGTTGGGTGATGTGATGAAGCTCTGAGGATTCTCCCCTCACCACTGAGCAAGAAACCATGAGAAACACACAGATCCTTTAACTGTGACCTTTTGCCTGAGCCTCTGGCAAGCTGTAAAACAAATGAACCATCAAGTGACAGAGTTCTTTGATGTGTTTAGCAATGGGCTGACTGAAAAGGCTAGGCCCTGAGTTCCACCCTGAAAGCAAAAAGATTCAAGACTTGTTGAACCACAAGGAGAAGTTCCCAAGGCAAGGATTTAGTCTATACAGTGTAAAGATATAAACGTTCACATATTCATATACTCCCACTCTACACCCCGACTCTATGTAAACTTGGTCACAGATGACAAAGAAAGCAAGGGTCACTGGAATATGTTGATAATCTTCTAAATAATTTTAGGCAGCTGTTGTAATTTCCTCTAACACTCCTCCCACACACACCCAATCCATCCAATATACACACACTATTGTAAACCTAGGATCTCTGGTAGCATAGTGCCTAAGGCACTTGATTGCTAACCAGAAGACTGGCTGTTCAAACCCACCAGCCACTCCTCGGAAGGAAGATGGGGAAATCTGCTTCTGTAGTGATACTGCCTCTGCCTCAGAAACCCAAGGAGGGGTCGCTATGAGTCGGGTCTGACTTCACGGCACATAACAACAACAACAACATTGTAAACCTACTCTGTACTTCCCACTATAGTACATGAGATACACATATCTTCCAATCCAGGGGGAGAGAATGGTTAAGTAATAATCACAACAGTGGGGCATGTGCTATAAGATTATAAGATAATGTTCCTTTTCTTTCTTCCTGCTATCTCTGTACCTGTATGCCCTCCTATTGTACTAAATTTATCATACTTTCAATAACTGAATGTCTCTAGGTTGGGAGAAAGATGAAATGATAGGAATAGATTTGAATTTAAGAACCATTTCTCTGGAAACAGTGTGGAAACTGAATGGTGGTTGGGGAAAGAGTGAGCCTAGGGGCAGGGAGGACAGATAGGGAGGCTGTGATACTGCAATTGCAGGCAAAGATGGATTCCAAGTTATCTAGGACATGTGGGCTGGACTTCATAGCATGTGTTTCATGTACTCATCTCACTTCTGATTTCACCTATTCTTCCTAGGCTTATTTCTCCTTTGCCCAGATCCCAACCCTATAAATTATTCTGTCCTGTCCCATTATACATATAAGTTATCCTAATTTAATCTTTTGTGAAATGAAAACTCACTGCATCTAGTTGATTCCAACTTAGTAACCCTATAGGGCAGAGTAGAACTGCCCTGTAGTATTTCCAAGGCTATAAATTTTTACAGAAGCAGACTGTCTCATATTCTCCCATGGAGCAGCTGGTGGGTTTGAATCACCAACCTTTTGGTGGGAAGCTGAATGCTTTAACCATTGTGCCACCAGAGTCCATTTTGTGAATAGAAAGGGGATATCATCATAGCAATCAAATTAGTACAGGAGAAAGAGGTTTTGGGTTTCCAGCTCCAATGGGAGCAGAATGGTAGA
This sequence comes from Orycteropus afer afer, assembly GCF_000298275.1. Taxonomy (NCBI): domain Eukaryota; kingdom Metazoa; phylum Chordata; class Mammalia; order Tubulidentata; family Orycteropodidae; genus Orycteropus; species Orycteropus afer. The sequence goes on from NW_006921730.1 coordinate 5,860,195, forward strand.
GTCATTACCCAAAGCAATAAACTAGTGCAGGAAAAGGCCAGTTAGGGGAAGAATGAAGAGTTTCATTTGGTCATTCATGAGGAGCTGGCCAGAAATCACTTGAAAATAATGATTATGATTCAGAAACTCTGAGATACACGTTTGGGAATTGGCAGTATATACATCATTGCTGAAGCCAGTACTGTGATTTTTAAAACAGTTCTCAGGAAAAAAAGCCCTGATTGGTAGCATTTGATGATTTCTGTGATGTAACCCACCTTAGTCAATGTCAAGCTATCAACATGTTGGTCACTGAGCAAGGCATTGAGAAGAGATACGCATAACTGGTTTTCAGGAGCTAGCTTCAACACACACTGGCTGAAGCTAAACCAAACCAAATCAAACTTACTGCCATCGAGGCGATACTGACTCAGCAACTCCTCCTTGGGTTTCCCAGGCGGTATCTCTACGGAAGTAGATTGCCTAATCTTCCTTCTGAGGAGTGGCTGGTGGGTTTGAACCACCAGCCTTCTGGTTAGCAGTCAAATGCCTTAGGCACCCAAGCCCCCAGAGCTCCCCAAAGGAGACCAAAATTACCTAGGGGCAGAATGAAGAGCAAGAGATCTAGGAATATAACCCTCGGAAGTATGGACATATATGATGAGACAGCAAAGGTGGCTTGTGAAAGTCACAGAAGTAGGAGGAAACCAGAAACAAAAGGGATTATAGAAACAAAGGGAAGAAATAATTTCAAGATGACAGGGTGGTCTGTAGTGTTCAATGTTGAAAGGTGATGTAAGATAAACAAAGGTAGCAAATGCCCACAGGGTGTGGAAATGAAGATTGTGAAAGTAGCCTTTGTATTGGTAGTGAAGTGATGGAAGCCCAAATGTGGCCCAGGAATGAATGGAAGTGGACAGGGTACTGATACAGGGAGAGGCAGATGCAGGAAGTGGCTGGAGGAGAAATAGGGTGTAGGGAGATGGAGGGAGGTTAAGGGAGCTTGCTTCATCCACCATCCCCCTTTCAAAAATGGAAAAGTTTATGCATGTTACAAGAATGAAGAGAAAGAGATGGCAGAAAAAAAAGGGGAGCCTAAATACACAAAGGAGAGATCAAGCAAGGCCTGCTTAAAGCTGCATGTCTTTGAGGAAACCAGCAGTTATGGAATTAAGAACATGTATGATGAAATGATCTGGGTAGAAGAAACCTCTCTTCCTAGAAAATGCAACATAATACCAGGTGTTATTAGGAAGACTAACAGTTTTGAATTTCATCTTTTTTTTTTTTTTTTTTTGCAATTGGCCCAAAGAAATCTTAGCGAGCAATCATGTTATCAAAACATATCCAGGAAACAAGAAGAGGATGACCAAAAGTCTACACAAGTTATAGAAGAACTAAGCTGTACAAAACTGTGATTACCCAAACCTATTGCCATTGAGTCAATTCCAACTCATAGCAACCTTTTAGGACAGAGTAGAAGCACCCCATAAAGCTTTCAAGGCTATAAATCTTTACAGAAGAAGACTGCTTCATCTTTCTTCCCCAGAGGGGCTGGTAGGTGTGAACCACCAACTTTTTGGTTAGCAGCCAAATGCTTTAACCATTGTGCCACCAGAGCCCCTTGCCCTGGGCATGTTGTTGTTGTTGTTGTTATGTGCCGTCGAGTCAGCCCTGACTCATAGCGACCCCTCCTTGGGTTTCCAAGGCAGTATCACTACGGAAGTAGGATT
>NW_006921730.1:5865781-5876401 GCF_000298275.1 Orycteropus afer afer
CCGGAGACCTGGTCCCCCTCGGGAGGGTAACAAGGGAAAGTGTTCAGTGCAGATCAGTGAGTAAGCACCAGCCCGCCCGTGCTTACCTTGCTCCCAGAGACCTGGTCCCTCTCGGGAGGGTAACAAGGGAGCCGTCTGAGCACTAGTGACTGGGTTTTACTGCATTTGGCAAATGTCTAATTCCAAAAATGCACATTTTTTGGATATGTATACCACTATAGCTTCTGCTTCTCTTCATTTGGTGAATGTGTTGGTACAACTGCATTTAAACACATGCAAAATGGATTGAAACTTACCCTATTTAAGGATGGTCTCAATGGGCCACTCTAGTTAGACAACATTACTAGGAAAACACATCCAGATCTAAAATAGGGATATCTAGGATAGATTTATCCTTAAAATATATGTATTATTCTATGGAACTATAATCATATGATATATATGACATATATCACATGAACTATTATCATATGATAATAGATCTTGATTAGATTAAAACTCTTCAGTAGACTACTATGATTCTGAATTTCCACACATGATTAACTGGTTTAACTTTATACTCTAGCAAGAGCCTGCAACAATTCTTCTGAAAAATTTTATTCAGCTTGATGTGCCCAAGCCCACATTTTTAAAGCAGATTATCTTCAGAATACATTACACTTTAATTTACATTTTAATAAAGTTTATGGAGTAAGAGAATGACTTATGAGTTAGGTTGCCAGATATTTGCTATTTATGGGAAATTAAAACTCTTACTTCATGCTCCCTTATTTTATCTTTTCATAAACATTCTCCAGTTTCACAGCTCTGTGTATAAAAATTTTAACCATTAACAAATCTACTCTATTACTCACTTCAGAGGTGGTAACAGTAATGATCACTGAAATATTCTTTTGTTTTTGGAAGCACCTATGTACCACCACCCCCACCCCTGCCCCCACCCTGCATCATACACATACTATGAGAACTACTCTTTAGTTGGGTCCTGGCAAAATTTTGATAGTTCTCTAGGTATTTTGATATTCAGCCAAGATTGATAACTACTGAGGTATTGAAAGGAACAATGGACTTGGAAGACTTAAGCTCAAAACCTGGATTTACCATTACTAATGACATATTTTTGTTAGTAGCTGTTGACTCAGCTCTGACTTATGTATGACAAAACAAAAAGTTGCCTAATTCTGTGCCATCTAATAGTAATATGGGACACATTTTCTCAATAACACACTTGTGAAGATTAAAAAAGATTAATATATGAAATCACTTTGTATACTCCCAACAACAGGAATATTTTCTGGAGCAGTACTATGATTAGTCCTCACTGGGGACATTTGGTGACTGCTCTAAAGCCTTTAGAGAGGTGTGGATCAGCCATTTGAGGAAAGTCACACCTACTCTTGATGAGAAAATCCTCTCCTTAAATAAGACTTGGCTGCTTATTTGTAAATGGGAATTTCCTACTGCAACACTAATAAGCATATGAACTATTTTGCTCATTGTTAATGTGGGAAAGACTTTCTTAGATTTGCATCAGATAAGCCTCTGACCTTCAGTGCCCTTTTTTTTCCCTATGGGAATTTAGATTTGATAATGTGTGTTATTTGCCATTTGGGGGTATTTATTGAGTATTCTGACATTTTAATATAATTCTCAGGACTCTGCCTTTTATTTCCAACCAAAGTTTAAGCTCCTGGAAGGAAGGAGCACCCTATTCATTATTTCCCATTTCTTCTCTGCAGATAGAAGGAGTCAACAACAAAACTAAAATAAAATGAGGAAAGAAACTGTTTTCCCTCCTATATGGAATCCTGAAAAGGTAGTATCTTTTACAAACATAGGTAGATTTTGTTTTAAAATCTCCCCCCCCCCTTAGTTAGGCACTTGAAAGGAAATGTGTTTTCAACTCTGGCTGGATGTTAGAATCATATCAGGCAGCTTTTAAAAAATATTGATGCCAGGAAATCATCCCCAAGATTCTGGTTTAATTGGTTTTACATAGAGCACAAGGTTTTTTTTTTTTTTAAAAAAATCCTAGTAATTCTAATTGTGGTCAGGACTGAAAACCACTTTTGAAGCACATAGTAGATGTTCAAATAAATATTTGTTGATTTGATTTTACATTGAGAGGAAGTGTGACTGGGGCTAGGGAACTGACAAACAGTAAAGACAGGACATTCACTACTCACCTAGCAATTCTGCAGCACTTAGCAAGTGTTTGATGATATTAGGCTCACTCTCAGTGTAAGTCTGGTAGGTTGATGAGTGGGTGAGTAAATGGATCAATGTTAAGTTCTCTTATGACTGGGTACCACGGTTCAGTGGGCTAGCAATGTTGATGATATGGAAAAAGGATGTCTCTCTCTCTCTCTCTCTCTCTCTCTGTTGGCCTTTTCTCTCTTAACCATCCTCCTCACCTCCCAATGGAAATTCTACAGGACTAGTATTTTCTGTTTTGTTTATCAATGCATTCCCAGGCTTAAATCAATTGTTGTTAGCTGTTGTCAAGTAGGCCCCAGACTCATGGTGACCACATGCAAATGGAATGAAGCACTGCCCAGTCTTATACCATCCCCATGATGGACTGTGGATTGTACCATGGTGATCTTTAGGGTTTTCATTGGCTGATTTTCAGGAGATCACAAGGTGTTTCTTCCTAGGCTTATAGCAGTGTTGTTGTTATTGTTAGGTGCCATCAAGTCATCCCCGACTCACAGCAACCCTATGTACAACAGAATGAAACACTGCATGGTCCTGTGCCAGTTCCACGATCCCTGGTACACCTGAGGCTATGGTTGCAGCCACCATGTCAATCCATCTTGTTGAAGGTCTTCTCCTTTTTCATTGACCTTCCACTTTACCAAGCATATCATTCTCCAGTGAATGGTCCCTTCTGACAACACGACCAAAGTAGGGGAGACGAAGTCTGGACATTCTCACTTCCAAGGAGCATTCTGGCTGCACTTCTTCCAGGACAGATTTGTTAGTTCTTTTAGCAGTCTATGGTACTTTCAGCATTCTCCGCCAGCACCACAACTCAAAAGCATCAACTCTTCTTCAGTCTTCTGTATTCATTTTTCACTCTCCATGCATATGACGTGATTGAAAATACCATGGCTTGGGTTAGGTGCACCTTAGTCTACCTAGGCTTATAGCAGTACCTGGTATAAAATAGCTACTCAGTAAATATGAGTTGAATATATTTTTGTTTCTCTCACTCAAGTGTACAAGTGCAAATGGAGAATTTCAGAAACAATCATTTCATGGTATTTTAAGACACAAAACCAAACCAACCCAAACACTGCCGTCAAGTTGGATCCGACTCATAGCGACCGCTCCTTGAGTTTCTGAGGTGGTATCACTACGAAAGTAGACTGCCCAACCTTACATAAGACTCAAGTCTTCTTAATTTTACATTTAGAAATAAAACACCAGCATCCTTGGTTATTTGGTGCATATAATTCACTCTTCCAATAGTGCCAGATGCTTTAGAACTAAGAGTAGGAACTACTTCAGTTTCTTTATCTACCTCAAATTCTAACAATAGTTATATACAGTAAGGAGTTTCTAGGTAATGGGTCTGAATAAGTACAAGTTTGTTACTTCCATTTTTCATTCTATCACATCAATGCCTAACTTTTAATTTAAAGCACATTAAATACAATTACATTAGTCTTTGCAGCTCATGTGTTTTTTTTGTTTGTTTGTTTGTTTTGGTTTTTTTTGCAATAAAAGATAAGGAAGATACTAAATTGATGACTATTTTTTAAAAATTGCCTTGAAGATAATATGTCCATCCTCTAAAAATGTTTTATTATAAAGGCAGAGAGGAGCCCTGGTAGTGTAGTTCCTAAGGCACTTGACTGCTAACCAGAAAGCCTGGTGGTTCAAACCCACCAGCCACTCCTCGGAAGGAAGATTGGGCAATCTACTTCCGTAGTGATACTGCCTCAGACACCCAAGGAGGGGTCGCTATGAGTTGGGTCAGACTCCACGGCACATAACAACAACAACAACATAAAGGCAGAGTAGCTTGAAGGAGCAATGAAATGCCCGAACAAGACAAAGAGGACAGGGTTACAGCTCTGACTAAGGAATGGAGTCAGTGGGCTAGAGCTGCCAAAAGAAATAACCAACATATAAGTGCTGCAGTACTGGGTTTCCAGAATAATGTAGGAAGCAGTCAAGAAATCAGATGTTAAAAAAAAACCAAACTCAATGCTGTGGAGTCAGTTTTGACTCATAGAGATGTGTTTCCTAGGCAATATCTCTACGGAAATAGATTGCCCAGTCTTCCTTCCGAGGAGTGGCTGGTGGGTTTGAGCCACCAGTCTTCTGGTTAGCAGTCAAATGCTTCTTGGCACTATGCCACCAGAGCTCATTTAGAATGGGAAGAGATGATCTTTTTGTATGGTGTCTGTCCCCATTTTGCCTATTCATATTTATTACCAAGTTCTAGACACATGGCCAGGATTTCCTAAGAAAGAAGGGAAGAATTAAAAAATAGAGTGTATAAGGCAGGAATCAGAATATCTAGCTGTTAATTTCCAGAGATTCACTTTGGACTTTGTGAGCTTCGGAGTTATAAACCTCATTTAAATTTATAGTTTATCTCTAAGAAGAGTATAATAATAACAATGCTTTATACAGTTGTTTCAGGATCTAAATAAGATAATATATATGAAAGTGCTCCATGAATTATAAATCACTGGACAAATGTTTTCAGAAGGAAGACCAGGCAATCTACTTCTGTAGAGATATCACCTCAGAAACCCAAGGAAGGGTCGCTATGAGTTAAATCAACTCGAAGGCAGTGAGGTTGGTTTCGTTTACTCTCATTATGAGACTGAAGAAATTGTTGAGAAAAAGGTTGCTCCTAAATTTTCCTTTGTAGTCCATGGGAAAAAATATACCTGCTCTAAAGGTATAAACGTAGTCACATAGCATTTCTAACAATCCTGTATAGAAATTTGGAGACAGAGAGAGTTCTCAATTACTTAGTACTGTGAAACAAATTTTAATAGAAACCAAGGTAGAAGGCAGAGAAATAATGCACCTGCCAGATTTATGAGCAAGGCATAAATTATAAAATGGGAGAACTAGTCTCAAGGACAACTGGCCAATATTAGGAGTTAAAATGTCATCACAACAGGTGTTACTGTAAACCTTATAAAGGCAATTCAGACAATATACTTTTTCATGTTTAGAGGAAACAAATAGAAAGGCTTAATTATTTTTTGTTTGCATCATCTACATGCCAGTTAAAATGAAAAAAATATGCCATAGAACTTTAGAAATGGCCTATAAAACAAAGCTTTTCCTGTGATGTTAGGAGAAACTCAGAAGGTTGGAGGAAAATTTTAGACTGTCTTGAAAAAACTATGTTGTTGTTGTTAGGTGCTATTGAGTCAGTTTCGACTCATAGCAACCCCATGCAAAAGAGAACGAAACACTGCCTAGTGCTGCACCATCCTCACAATTGCTGCTATGTTTGAGCCTATTATTGCAGCCATTGTGTCAATCCACCCTGTTGAAGGTCTTACTCTTCTTCACTGACCCTCTACTTTACCAAACATGCTGTCTTTCTCCAGGTACTGATCTCTCCTGATAACATGTCCAAAGTATATGAGACAAAGTCTTGTCGTCCTTGCTTCTAAGGAGCATTCTGGACGTACTTATTCCAAAACTGATTTGTTCATTCTTCTGGCAATCCACGCTATATTTACGATTCTTCATCCACACCATAATGCAAAGATATCAATTCTTCTTTGGTCTTCCTTATTCATTGTCTAGCTTTCACATGCGTGTGATGTGATTGAAAACACTATGACTTGGGTTTGGTGCACCTTAGTCTTCAAAATGGTATCTTAGCTTTTTAACACTTTAAAGATGTCTTTTGCAGCAGATTTGCCCAGTACAATCTGTTGTTTGATTTCTTGACTGTTGCTTGCATGGGTATTGGTTGTGGATCCAAGTAAAATGAAATCCTTGACAACTTCAATATTTTCTCTGTGTATCATGATGCTGCTTCTCAGTCCAGTTGTGAGGATTTTTGTTTTCTTTATGTTGAGGTATAATCCATTTGCATTAGCTATTCTATCATCAAAACAACTTTCAGAGGCTCTTTTGACCTCCATTTTGGCCTTTTCTTTCTTTCTTTCTGGTCTTTTTTTTTTTTAAAGTATAATATGGATTAAAATTAAAGAACCCACAGCAACTCTTTCAGTTTTTATACATGTATTATACAACAAGAAAGTTTGTTGTAGCAAAACAATGGTAAAGTCAGGATTATTATGAAGCACAGATGGACATGCAATGAAATTACAGCTGATCTTTGCATTCTGGTATACCAACTCCTTCTTTACTTTCATTAGGAAAATACAGCTATTCCTCAGTATTCAGAATAAAGGCATGATTAATACAGTGTTTAAAAGAATCTAACAGTATGAGAGATTGACAACTGTGTTTTAAAAGTATGAGGATTATTGTTTGCCAGATCATGTTAATGAAAAGTTTACTGCTAGAGTGTTATTTTTAAGTTAACAAAAGCATTTTTGCTGACTTGCTCATTGAACATATGCATACAATTTAAAATGGAATTTCAAAATACTTTCATTTTATTACACATACCCATGAACAAAATAACTTAAGTCTAAGGAATATGCTACACTAATTCTGACTTTTGGTTCATGTTAATAACAGAATTGTTAGTCTGTCAGTCAATAGACTTTGTATTTTTATAAGACTAAGGCCACAGTCTTGAAGCACTTACTGATGAAGATCAAAGGCTACAGTCTTCAGTATGGATTATTCCTCAACATAAAGAAAACAAAAATCCTCACAACTAGACCAATAAGGAACATTACTATAAATAAAGAAAAGATTGAAGTTGTCAAGGATTTCATTATACTTGGATCTACAATGAACACCCAAGGAAGCAGCAGTCAAAAAATCAGATGTCATACTGCACTGGGCAAATTTACTGCAATAGACCTCTTTAAAGGGGGACCAGGTTTGCTGGTCCAATAGAGCCTGGCCCCTAGCTGCCCTACAGGTCTGGAACTGAACCCACGCCTGTGGCTTCCAGCCAAACCATAGACAGGCATATGAGTTGAGCATTTACCTGAGGTAGATACGCTCTTTGGAGAGAACAAGCATGGGAGAAAGAAGGGCTGCTTATTCACAGGGAGATAGCTCAGGGGGCAGGAGTGCATGGAGGGATGGACACAGGGAAGAGGTAACTATCGGGAGGAAGTAGGAGGGGAGATGTTGCATTGTGGTAAATTGTGGTCAATGTCATGAGACAAAGTGTATGTGAACTGCTGTATGGAGAGTGTATTTGCTCTGTAAATTTTCACCCAAATCACAATTAAAAAAAAAAAAAAAAGACCTCTTTGAAGTGTTAAGAAGCAAAGATGTAACTTTGAAGATGAAGGTGCACCTAACCCAGGCCATGGTATTTTCAGTTTTCTCATGTGCATGTGAAAGCTGGACAATGTATAAGGAACACCGAAGAAGAGTTGATGCCTTTGAATTATGGTGTTGGTCCTGGAAAAAGTGCAGCCAGAATGCTCCTTGGAAATAAGAATGGCCAGACTTCATCTTACCAGTTTGGTCACATGGTCAGAAGGGACCATTCCCTGGAGAAGGATATCATGCTTGGTAAAGTAGAGGGTCAGCGAAAAAGGGGAAGACCCTTAATAAGATGGCTTGACACAGTGGCTGTTGCAATGATGGGCTCAAATATAGAAAGGCTTGTGGGGATGGTGTACGACTGGGCAATGCTTCGTTCTGTACATAGGGTTGCTCTGAGTTGGAGTCAATTTGATGGCAACTAAAAAAGAACAACAAGGGTTTAAGCTTCCTCAGTTTAAATCTTCCACATGTGAACATTTCTTTGTATGGTTCCCTAATATTTCCTTGCCCTCCCAACTAGACCAGTGTCTTTCAACCTTAAGCACTTTAGACTATTTGAACCGAATCAGATAATTGTTGTGGGAGGCAATCTTGTGCATTGTAGGATATTTGACAGGACCCCACTAATGCTCAAACTCCCAGGTGTGATAACCAACTGGCTCTAAAACAAACAAACAAAAAAACCTCACTGCCATTGAGTGGATTCCAACTCATAGCAACCCTCTTTGGGTTTGGGTTTCTGAAATTTTACAGAAGTAGATTGCCCAGTCATCCTTCCGTGGAGTGGCTGGTGGTTCCACCAGCCTTCTGGTTAGCAGTCAAATGCCTTAGGCACAACACCACAGGAGCTCCTAGGTCTATGGAATGGAGGGCCATATATGGAATGCCACAAGCTTCATGAAGGACCATCTCTTCCCAGGTCACATCACATTCAATTTACATATGAATGTATGTAAAATGAATTTACTCTGTAAACTTTTCCAAAATCACAATTAAAACAAAAAACTTCAATTTCCCCTCAAAAAAAAAAAAAAAGTGGTGAGCAGATCAAAGGAAAAACAACAACAAAAAAACTCCCTCTTCTAATATTTTATTTAAAAATATTTATATATTGATTATATTTCAAACATGCAAAATAATCACATTTTAAACATACTGAAAATAATATACACATTTCCAAGTATATACATCTGACCTAAGATTGAATGTTGGAATTTTGACATACTTCTTTCAGATCTTTCTGTTTGTTTTAAGAAAGACACTATTGCAGATGTATTTGAAATACCCCATATATTCCTTTCCCCTCTAGCCTCAAACTAAATATATTCTTAAAGTTTTCATACCTTTCCCATCAATGGGTTTATATTTTGACACTTCAGGAAATATGTTGTTGTTGTTGTTATGTGCTGTCGAGTAGGACCCGACTCATAGCGACCTCTCCTTGGGTTTCTGAGGCAGTATCACTATGGAAGTAGATTGCCCCATCTTCCTTCCGAGGAGTGTGGGTGGTGGGTTTGAACCACCAGCCTTCTGGTTAGCAGTCAAGTGCTTTAGGCACTATGCTACCAGAGCTCCCTAAGGAAATATAGAAAATTACTTTTTTTTTAAAAAAAATAACCAAAATTATCTTGTAAAACAATGTGCTTTTTTATTATCTTAATACTTTTGAAATGTATTGATGTTGATACATTTAGATCTAGGATGCTCATTTAAACTGCAGTGTAGTACCTCTCTATATGCATGTAAGATACCTTGTCCTTACTTCATCCATGAATTTTTACATTTCTTTCTGATTTTTTATAATCGTACAATGTGCAGTGAAGATCCTTGGATATGGATTCTTGTGCATATGGGTAAATTTCTCAAAAGTGCCTACCTAGGTTGTAATGTATGAACATCTTTAAGTTGGGAGCAGTTTGGAATATCCATTCAGAGTGCTGTGGCAATTTTCACTCTCATAAGCAGTATTTAAAAATTCCCAATCTCCACATCCTTTCCTGCACTTATTATGAGGTATTATTTTCTGCCAAATTGATAGAGGTGTGGAGTGATAGTTCATTGCTAATATAATTTACATTTCCCTGATCACTAATGAGATTGATTGTCTTTTCAAATGTGATGCCTAGTGAGATAAAAGCTTAAGTGCTCCCTGCTGATAGGGTTGTGGTTTGAACCCACCGGCTCTATGGGAGAAAAACCTGGTGATCTGCTTCCATGAAGAGTACAGCCAAGACAACACTATGGAGTTGTTTCACTCTGTCACGTGGGGTCACTATGTGTCAGAACAGACTTGATGGCATCCAGCAACAAAAGTTTTCTAGTCTTCTAAGTACTTTATTTACATCCTTTGCAATTAAATAAACAGCAACAAACAACAATTTTTCTTTTTTGACACGAGGGATTTCTTTATATATTCTGGACACAAATTCTGTAACAGTTATTAAAAAAAAAATTGAATGCCATCAAGTCAATTCTGACTCATAGCAACTCTATAAGACAGAGTCCAACTGCCCCATAGGGTTTGCAAGGCTGGAAATCTTTATGGAAGCAGACTGACTCATCTTTCTTTTGCAAAGGGGTAGGTTCTAACCACTGACCTTTGGGTTAGCATTTGAATGCTTTAACCACAGCGACACTGGAGCTCCTTTTGTTAGTTATAAGTGTAGCAAATATCTTCTGGCCTGTGTCTTTCTTTTACACTTTGTATTGCTTTTTGCTATACAGAAGATTAAGAAAAAAATTTTTTTTAAATGGATAGACTTTGTTAGAACAATTTTAGAATTGCAAAAAAGTTGAACAGAAAGTAGAGAGAGTTCCTATATATCATCTGTGCTCACGCCCTGTATGCTCCCTAAGTATTAATGTCTTGCATTGGTATGGTGTTTTTTAAAATTGATGAACTAATATTGGTGCATTATTATTAACTACAGTCCATAGTTTACATTAAGGTTTACTCTTTGTGTGGCGGAGTTCTCTGAGTTTTGACAAATGTAAAATGTCATGTATCTATCAGTATAGTTTCTTACAGAATAGCTTCACTGTCTGAAAAATGTTGTGTTTCACTGTTGATTTCCTCCCTCCCCCAACCCCAGTCCACCTCTGCTCTTTTTATTGTCTATTTAGTTCTTCTTTTTTCCAAAATGTCATATAGTTGGACTTATATAGTTTGTAGTTGTTTTTTTTTTTATGTTTTTATTATTTTATTTT
>NW_006921730.1:5879709-5884533 GCF_000298275.1 Orycteropus afer afer
TTCTGTATCCTTCCCTTCAAGGCTGAGGGGTCCAAGATTATCTTCTGTGTCTGTGTTAATCGGTTTCCCTTTTCTTTGTTGAAGAGGGTCTGTGCAGTCCTTCTGCCTAGTCCGCCATCTTGCCGGAACTTCCTGTAGTTTTTTTTTTTTTTAAATGGCTTCTTTCAATTAGCAATATGCATTTAAGGTTTCTCCATGTCTTTTGGTTGCTTGATAGCTCATTTCTCTTTATCACCAAATAATATTTTATTATGGATCTTCCACTATTCGTTTATTCATGCCCTATTGAAAGACGTCTTAGTTGCTTCCACTTTTTGGAAATCACGCATAAAGCTGCTAGTTTTTGTGTAGACACACATTTTCAAATCATTTGGGTAAATATCTAAGAGTGCAATTGGATCATATGGTGAGTTACGTTTAACTTCATAAGAAACTGCCAAACAGTCTTCCAAAGTAGCTGTATCATTTTGATTTCCCACCAGCAATGAATGAGAGTTTGTGTTGTGTACTCTAAATGTTTTACAGCAGCATCACTCAACATTTTATAAACCATGACTCCTTAGGATACTTTTTTACTCAACTCTGTCTATCTCAACTAACCCAAGTCCTATTGAGCTTTCCTTTTGATAGTCTGTGCTTTATAAAGAAAAGAGATATACTGAATATGCCATTTCTAACTACATATGTCCCCCACCCCCACTCCTATACTTTTCTTATGGTAATCCTTTAAATATTTATATCTAACTAAAGTTAATCTTGTTCCCACTAAATGTTTTCTTCCAAGAGCAATATACTCAGTTTGTTTAACCCTGGAGTCCCAGTAGTCCAAATTCCTTATCACTGTGGTCATTGGTTTGTTAAAATCCTTCTTAAAATATAATACCCAGTTCTAAATGGAACTTTCTATATGTGCATAAAATTATGGCATTATTTAAGCTTTTGTTCTATATATTGTTCTGTGAAACTGGTATTTGGTAACATAAAATGTCCTCAATAAATATAAGCTGAATAAATGATTCGTGATTATATTAAGCAGGGTGCCTCTGGGCTATCGATAGAGCTAAAGATCTTTGTAACACTTGCATGAGCAGGACAGAGGCCAGGTCAGCCCAAGAGGCCAAGGGCTGAGAGGCCGATGACCAGAGAGAGGCATGTCTACAAGCATTACTGAGAAGAGGTCATCCTGACCTAGGAACTGTATCCTGAGTTGTTTCTGATCCTGAATTGTAACCTATTACTGCCCCCCATCATGAATATTGTCTGTGACTTCTGTGTGGCCATTGCAACACATTATCATACCCAGTAGAGAAACAGAGATTGCCATGAGAGGGACAGTTGGTATCAGAATTGATAAAAAGCTTGGGACGGGGGTGGCATGTATGACCTCTGCCTTATAGGAATCAGTCTTGGGCTAATGCTACTGATGGTGATTCTCCCCAATTCTTGAAGTTAGAGGAGGTCAGATGCCTGTCCCATACCATTCTTACTTCCTCTGCAAAGTCAGAATTGAGTAGAAAAGAGGCTTAGTGATTATTAGTTTTCTCTTCTGCTACACAATTCTTTCCATTCTGGTTGGTAGGATGCCCTCTCACATAGTGGCTAAAGTGGATGACCAAAGGAGAGGCTTAGTTCATCTGGCAAAGGTCCTCATTTTTTCTAAAAGTACCGGAAGGGAGAGGTTCTTGGCAACGATCCTTTGAGAGCAGATGCTTATTGGCAGAATGACTTGCAGCGATTAGGGATAGAGGACAATTGCCCACATCAAAAATTTATCAAAAAGTTAATGCAAGTGATAGAATTTCACAAATCTTTAGAGTTCACCAAAAAGTTATCCATGGCTCATGAGCTAATGCAGACTAACTGGTGCCTTCTGTTTCTACTCTGTCATTATCTATCAGTCATAAATAGTTTAATCCTAAAAATATATTATGTGGTTTTCATTCTTGGCTCTAGATTACAACTGGAGAAGAGAAAATATAACATTTAATTTGGCTTGACAGTTCACCCTATATAATAAATAAATGAATTGCTACTAGTAAAATTATACTAAAAGAATGCATTTTTGGCTCTCAAACAATCACATTCCAAGTTCACTTAAAAAAAAAAATCTGCTTAAGCCAATGTGTGATACACTTTCAGAATTATGGATCAATTATTTCATACATGACCAATTGGAAGAATTCAGTTTTATTTACTTAGTTTTATTTTACCCTGTGCTTTATACCTGGACAACAAGTTCTGGTGGCGCAGTGTGTAAGGTGTTTGACTGCTAACCAGAAGGCTGGTGGTTCAAATGCACTAGCTTCTCCTTGGGAGGAAGGTGAGGCAATCTACCTCCGTAACAGCCTTGGAAACCCAATGGAGGTTATTGTGAATCAGAACTGACTCGATGGCAATGGGTTATACCTGAACACACACACTCACACAAAAACCAAAACCAAACTCACTGCCGTCAAGTTGGATCCTACTCACAGCGACCCCTCCTTAAGTTTCTGAGGCAGTATCACTACAGAAGTAGATTGCCCCATCTTCCTTCTGAGGAATGGCTGGTGGATTTGAATTGCCAGACTTCTGGTTAGCAGTCAAATACCTTAGGCACTATGCCACCAGAGCTCCCACACATACTTACACCCACACACCTCTTTTTTCATGCTGATTAACAAATCACAGAAATTAAGAGATTAATCAACAAAACAAAATAATAAAATCAATCAGGTAACTGATATATATCATGTACCATGAGAATTTTTCCTCTCCTGTGCTTTCTCCAGCCTATTTTCAGACCAAATCTGTGCTCCCATTTCTTTTGTCAAATTATTCTAAATTCTGAAATTATTTCATCAGATGATCTCTTCTCCTTTGTTTTCATCCTCTGATTTTATTTTTCCCATGACTACAGCAGAGTCAATGTGGAAATATTGGCATGAATAATCGGAACAGAGATTTTAGGTAAATAATGTGGTGCTTCTTTTTCTCTGCATCAATGCTAGAGATAACTTTTTCGTGGCTACTTCAAGAATTCAAAGATGTTAGAGAGAAATGTTCTTGGGAGATTGTTTTCAAAGGTGCTGAAGGCAAGTGAGATAATAGCTGTAAAAAGACTTTGAGTCCTGAAAGAAAGGCATCTTTAAAAGATCATTATTATATTTATTATTCTGATGGATGTAGAACAATGACTTGCCTCATATCTATAGAGTGGGTGCAAAAGCACAGTTAATACGTGGGTACTTCAAAGACATTGCCCTACACATTCTCATACAGCACTGTATGTATGACTTTGATGTGAGACTAAAAAAGCATGCTTAACACAGCTGCCTTCAGCTGTAAGCCCACAGTACATGGATTTATTTATTTTTTATTGCTGCATAAATTACCATTTCATAGGGTTGGGCTGTTCAATTGTCATCACAAAATTTAAAAGCCTATTTTTGAAAAATGAGGAAGGATCATTCTATGAAATACTGTATATGGCATTAACAGAATCATGCAAATGAATGGTGGTCTCGTCACTTCCATGACTAAACATGTTAGTGATTCAAAAATTGTTTTAAAAATTAGCTGAAGAAAATTTTGTGCTTCACTCATCAATGCACAGCCTCAGATTAAGTTGATGGCCGTGAAATGTATAAACTTAGCTGTCTTAGGAAAAGATATTATGGTATGATAGAGATGAAAAAAATGAGTGTGTGTGGGTGTGTATATGTAGTATCATTAAAGTACATATACTAAGGTGCATATATCAAAATACTTCTATGGAGTTCTATCTCAATTTTCTACATGTCTTCAGCAGAATAAACAACAGATGTAAGTTAGTATTAGAATAAATCATAGAGAATGAATTGTTTTTAAACACCATTGGCCTGGACACTCACTTGTGAATTCTGATAAAGTATGAGGTGTTCTGAATTCTAGAAAGAATGAAATGTCCCCAGAAGGAAAGTCTTAAATTATCTATGAGGCATTTTAGTGCAAGATACTATATGTTCAGATAAAATATATTTTATATTTCTCAGCCAAACATTTAAAAAATTTTAATTGTGATTTGTGTGAAAATTTACAAAGGAGATTCATTTTACTCTTAACAGTTCACACACATTTGGTTTCATGGCACCAATTACAATCCCAACAATAAACAGCTCCCTTCCCACCTCCTCTCCATGAGTATCCTTTCCCTGTATCCTTCTAGTCTATGAATTTCTGTCTGTCCAAAGTTCCCCCATGCAAATGTTGTCCTCCTGAGCTCTCAAGAGTGATTGTTCTAAGAGGTGCATCTTCCTTGGGTAGGTCTTCTGCTCACAGGTCTTTCTACCATTTGGCTGAGAGCTAATCCACGGAAGTGAGTTCAATTCCAGGTCCAAAGGATAACCCAGGGCCATAGTTTCAGGGGTTTCACCAGTCTCCATTCAACTCGTAATTCTGGTCATTTTTGTGTTTTTAAATTTTGTTTCACATTTTCCCCCCACTCTATCCAGGATCTCCAATTTTGAACCCTTTCTGAGTGGTTGGCACTGGCAGCTAGGTACCATCTAGTTCTTCTGGTGTCAGGGTCATGAAGTCAGTCAAATTTTTTAGTTCCCATGTAACAACTTCCTAATAGTAGCAGTTTCAGAAACTTACAGAAACAGCCAGACCTATAGTGGTCTTTTTAGTAAAAACGGAGGCATATTTACAGCTCTAAATAATTGCTACCCTCCCGAGAGGGACCGGGTCTCCGGGAGCAAGGTAAGCATGGGCGTAGCACAGAGTAGCAGGCCAGAAGAGCAGGAGAAAGGGGTAAAACCCAGTCACTAGGGCTCAGACGGCTCCCTTGCTACCATCCCGAGA
>NW_006921730.1:5887892-5891904 GCF_000298275.1 Orycteropus afer afer
TCCAATCACCTGGTATGCATGTGAGAGCTGGACAATGAATAAGGAAGACTGAAGAAGAATTAATGCTTTGAATTATGGTATTGGTGAAGAATGCTGAATATACCATGGGCCGCCAGAGGAACAAAAAGGTTTGTATTGGAAGAAGTGCCCCGAGAATGCTTCTTAGAAATGAGGACGGCAATTCATCTCATGTCTTTTGGACATGTTATCAGGGGGAACCAGTCTCTGGAGAAGGACATCATGCTTGGTTAAGTAGAGGGTCACCAAAAAAGAGTAAGACCTTCAATGAGATCGATTGACACAGTGGCTGCAACAATGGAGTCAAACATAGCAAGTGTGAGTATGGCACAGGACCAGGTGGTGTTTCATTCTACTCTGCATGGAGTCACTAGGAATCAGGGACAACTCAACAGCAACAAAAGAGCATATTGTATTTATCAGAAAAATACAATACAAAAATAATTTTGTTTGGCTTTGTAATGTTCTCGTATGTACCTTCATTGCATTTACATGGTTGTATGTGCAAATAAATACCTATATACACTTTTTTTCATTTGCATGAAGATGAGAATATAAGGCAGGCAGACCCAGTTTAAATGCCAGTTCCAACAAAACTGCAGTATTCTGGAGAAGTAATTAAAACTCTCTGAACTTTCCACTTGCAAAATGACAATTCACATTCATTCAATCTGTAGTAGATACTAATTATATATTATTGTGGATACCGGGATCATGAATGAGAATGGCTAGGGAGACAGGACATAGAGAAGAGGAATAACAGCAACATGCCAAATAATGGGGCATATAAAGTACAAGTGCCATGGAAACCTAGAGAAGGCAGGATCTGACTCTTCCTGAACCATTTAAGGAAGGCATCACTGAAGAGGTGATATTGGAGCTTAGATCAGAAAAATAAGCAGGAGTTTGCCAGGAGGCTAGGGGCAAAGTTAGGATTTGGGTAGAGGAGGCAGCACAGTTAAACGTAAGGTGATATGAAAGAATCAGAGGGGTCTTTCAAGAGGGGTCGCTATGAGTCGGGTCCGACTTGACGGCACATAACAACGACAACCCATCCTTTAAGGCACAAGTTAAGCACTGTCTCTTTCAAGATAATGTTCCTAATTCTCCCAACTACAAATGAATTACTCTACATCATTCTTCACAATACTTTGTATTTCCCTTTTAGGCAAATTCAACCTCATATATAGCTATTTGTATCCACATCTTACCTCCTCAACTAAAATGTGCCCTTTTTCAGGGCTGAGGGGGACCATGTCCCATTCATCTAGAGCAGTGCTTTGAATGATGTTGCTGTTGTGTATATGTTGTTTGCAAGAATAAAGAGCTAAGGATATTTTAATTAATATTTTTGTATTGATAAGCAGTGATGACATACAACACTCATGTAATGACAGATTTAATTTTTCCCTTCTTAAACCATAACAATTTTCAAGTGGAATTTTCATGAAGAAAGAATTTTCTTTTATTTCTCATGAGATGGAGCCTTAAAAAAAAAAATTTGAGAAAGAAAAATAAACCATTTCAACTACTGAACAACCAAACTCCAATGCTGGCTCACTGCCCTTAAAATTTAGCTCCCACACACAAAAAATTAACCTATTAGAAAAATGAACATGCTGTAACAATGTTAGAATCTTCTCATTATGATAAATTTGGTTAGCCATATATCCAGATAAACATTTTATCTTTGTACTGTTCCTCAAAAAAATGGTCATGAGAGGACATAATGGAATTTTAGGTAGAACTTCCTCTCTTTCTCTTTTAATCTTAAGTCATTTCTAGGAAATGAGTGAATTAAAGATTTTTAAATTTTATTTCCATGAAGGAATTATTGAAGATGACATTTTATATTCATATACTCTTCTTAGAGTATAAATTCTGAATGCTTTACCAACCTATTAAGAATTTATTTCTAATATTTTCCAGAGGTGAAGTTTAGAAAAAGTGTTTTCTTTTGAAATGTCCATTTCTTGTTTTATGTAAAGGATAACTTTAGGTGGAATTATGAAGGACTTCAAAACAGAATGTTAATCTTAAAGAGGACCAGCTGGCATAATAATTTCCACATGTAAATTTTGGCCTGTTTCTATTTTTCTTGCAATACTTTCTTTTCAGTTAATGATGTATATATGCATATTATGTGCTTTGGACTAGCTTTCTCATAATGATAATGAATTCCTGTTATTCCACCCACATCTGTAAATGACTGGCTAGGATTAGGCCATGAAACAAATAAGTTAACTGGTCCATAAAGAAAACTACCCAACAGTCCTGACTTTCATACTCCATCCAAAAGATATCATTCTATTATTGCCCAACCTTCCTTCTGAGGAGTGGCTGGTGAGTTTGAACCGCCAGGCTTCTGGTTAGCAGTCAGATGCCTTAGGCACTATGCCACCAGAGCTCCCTGATAAAACCTAGAAGTGAAAAAAGTTTGGTTAAGATATTGTACTATTTGTGCTGCATATTTTAGGGTCTCTAGGCTAAAATAAACTATCTTTTTTCTTGTTGAAATTTCTTTCATAGAGACACCAAAGAAGTAGCCACATAATTTTATTCCTTTTACAGACAAAATCTCATGAAAACAAACCATTTAGGTATATTTACTCTCTCTTTAATGTTTCTTATGTTCAACCTGTCCAACTATTCTCCATCTCCACTGCTATGGCCTATAGGCCCAGATCATATCTTGCCAGGCCACTGCAATAGCACTAATTTAATTCCCCTGCTTCAGATCCTTTTATTCCACTAATTTGCCTTTCACTCAGATGTTGGAACAACTTTTCAAAAATGTAAAGTCATTAATGTTACTTCCTGGTATAAATCTCTTCACTGGCTTCCTATGGTCCCCAAGGAGAAGTGTCAGCTCCTTTGTGTAACAGGCTTTTTTTTCTGTGCAATGCTGGCTGCTTGCCCCTCTAGCCTCTGCTTCTTTACACCATACAATGGAATTACAACAGTTCATGCCAGGTTACCTTACTCCTCCATACCAATGCCTATGATGTTCTCTCTATCCAGAAGAGAAGAAACAACAGCCAATTCCAACATTTAACTATCTCTTTTGGTATTTGTTAGTTGGGGTAAGGTGTGGAGCTTCCAGTAAATACTTGGTCTCAGGAGGTAGAGTCTCTGACTACCCTGGACTCGGGTGGTCAGGGCAACCTCCTATAGGCCCCTACACTATCTATAAACTTGTCAGGGTTACTTTTCTTAGAACTCCCAAATCAGACACTAAATATGACTTTTAGGAAAAGGCCACCAGAAATAACAGATCTTATATGTACTGCTTGTATCTAAATCAGATTTGGGTTTTGGAATTAGGCACCAATAAGTCTGAGTCACTCTACAGTAACAAATCACACTATCATCAGAATACTTGGTTTTATTTTTTCCCTTTCATTTAACATGATTAGACACAGTAGATAAGTTACTTACTTATTACATCATTATCTACTTACTTATATCATTATCTAAAAGAAAAATTTCAGCAAAATTATTTTCCTATGCAAAATGTTATTTAACAAAGAGACATTCTCTATGTTGTTGTTGTTGTTAGGTGTTCTCGAGTCATTTCTGACTCATAGCGACCCCATGCACAGCAGAACGAAACACTGCCCGATCCTGCACCAGCTCCACGATCCCTGCTATACTTAAGTCCATCATCACAGCCACCGTGTCAATCCATCTCATTGAAGGCCTCCCCCTCTTTTGTCGACCCTCCATCCTACCAAGCATGACATCCTTCTCCAAGGAATGGTCCCTTCTGACAATATGACCAAAATAGGAGAGACGAAGTCTGGCCATTCTCGCTTCCAAGGAGCATTTCGGGTACTCTTCCTCCAGGACAGATCTGTTAGTTCTTTTAATACTCGATGGTACTTTCAGCATTCTTTGCCAGCACCACAACTCGAAAGCATCAACTCTTCTTTGGTCTTCCTTATTCATTGTCCAGCTCTCACATGCATACCAGGCGATTGGAAATAACATGGTT
>NW_006921730.1:5893334-5938289 GCF_000298275.1 Orycteropus afer afer
ACACCAGTGGCTCAGCCTCAAAACTCACATCAACACATCACCACGGCAGGACAAACCGACAGACAAGTTTGTCTCCCTGTTGGAAACCTCTCGTACCACCCTTACCTGGGTCCCTATGGCTGATTCCTCCTCTGTCCAGATTCCTAGGCCTTTCAATCCCCTTTCTCCCGTTCTCCCTCACTGCTGCTTCAGGCATGCCTGAGTCCCTCTCCTCACCTGGATCCCTGTGGCTGACATTCTCTATAGGGGAAAGAAATGATCTAATTATGATATTCTTAAATATGTGTGGAGAATATTTTCAATTTATGGTATATTCAGCAAATAATGAGGGCCAGTTTTTGAAAGAAATATGATTTCTGTAAAATATTTACATGTTTTATATTATCATTTAAACCTAATGAACTGCAAGCTGATAAATCCTGTCCCCTAGTGGGAAAATTTCAAATGTTTCATGAAAAATGTAGCTATCTAGTAAAGTGTCCATTCTTGAATAATCTGTGATATTTAACATCTAGGATAAACCACCAGGTGACTGTCAGAAATAAGATGTCTGAAACTACAGAAAAAAATACTTAACGGCTATTATATACAATATGACTTTCCCTCTTTTCAACTCTACCATGTTTAGCAAAAATAAAGCTAACAGGCATATTGCAGAAATGAATTATTTTAAAGTCCTTTAAAGTTCCATTCTACCTAGGTATGATATAATACAATTCTTAATGACTTGACTTTTCTGAAATGCTGTTTCATTTTAAAAAATTGAAAAGGACTTTCCTTAATTTCTTCATTCTAGAAATACTATTTTTTTATATAAGCTCAACTCATATCTACATTCAATAAAATTAAATACTATTGGTTAGGGACCACTAGTCCTATAGGACCAATAGTCCAAAAGGTTTTCCCCGGCCAATTGTTTATCCAAAGGCTTGTAACAGGAGGGACAAGATTTCTTTCTTTTTTTTTTTTTTTAAATCTCAAACTAGAATTATTAGACATATTTAAGAACTGCTTACATTCTTTATGATAAGTACAAGTCAGGAACAGAACACAATATGTTAATGCATTATTCTCACGATGCAACATGCTATGCATTCACTAGTTATTGCATAACTAACTAGTACACGGTGAAAATTCAAACCAAATTTACTGCCATCCAGTTGATTCTGACTCATAGCAACCCCCTTTGGGTTTCCAAGGCAGTAAATCTTTACGGATATAGATTGCCCAGTCTTCCTTCCGTGGAGGGGCTGGTGGGTTTGAACCACCAATGTCTGGTTAGCAGTTAAATGCCTTAGGCACTATGCCACCAGAGCTCGTTAGGTGCACAGTGAAGGTGTGTGTTATTGACACTGCCTGGCATTCAATTGACTGCTGTGCACGTAGGCTTACAATAATGACCCCCTGCTTTTCTAATTTTACATGTGTAGACATGCACAGGGTTGAATTTGCTTCCCAGAAATTAAAGATAACATGACATAGTAGCAGGAGACTTCAAACATCTGGAAAAAAGCAAGTTGACAGAGCAGTATAATTATTTAAGATGAAATAGCATACATTTTAGTGTGATTTGTTTTTATTACAATTTTGAGATGTTAAAATATGTATAAAATAAAAGTGAATTACATTTTTGTGGAACTTTTGCAGTGTATCTGTAGAACAATTTAAAACAACCAGACTGGAATTCTGATTCCACATACTATATAAAAAGCTGGAAAGAGTGTCACTTCTACCATTACATATATATATGTGTATTTTAAAGACCAAAACAAAACACAAAATACCATACAAAATCATAACTTTTCTTGAGCCTAGAGTGCTGAGGTCACAGGGCAAACAAGTATTCTAAAATCCAAGGATGGACAGTCTCCTCCAAGAAAATATGGAACATATGTACTGGTTCACCTGTGATACAACAATAAGAGACACCTGACACTGCAAACACTTAAGAATTCAGCTATGTATTTAATAAATCGCTAAAAGCAACTGTAGCCTAGTATGAAAGTATAGGACTCCTGGGAGCAATCACTAGGGAAATTCAAACCCACTCATAGACTCTTCTCATTGGATCTACATCAGGTACTCATGAGAAAGACTGAGGGCAGGGTGGAAAAACAGAGAAATCTTTGTTCTCTGATGAAGGATTGGAGGAAGGGTATGGTCACCCCTGAGAGAAAGGTATAAACCCCCTAGCCCTCAACAAAAAAGCTTTAAGCTGTAGGGGGTGGGCAGTAAGCCTTTGCCCACAGTGCCAATACAAAGACTCCCTGCAGCTGAGGGAAAGGAAAAAGGGAAAAAAACCCTATTCCTTAAAGAGGGTCTGAAAACCATCCTGGACTCAGACTAATAAAGGTCTCCTACTCACACTGAGCATTGACTGTATGTACAATCAACAGCCATGGAAGCAGCAATCAAGAAATCAAACAGTGGATTGTATTGGGCAAATCTGCTGCAAAAGACCTCTTTAAAGTGTTAAAAAGCAAAGATGGTACCTTGAGGACTCGTGTGTGCCTGACCCAAGCTATGGTATTTTAAGTCACTTCATATGTATTGTGAAGCTGGAAAATGAAAAAGGAAGATTGAAGAATGGACACATTTGAATTGTGGTTGGTGAAGAATATGGAATATACTACGGACTGCCAGAAGAACAAAACAAATCTGTGTTGGCAGGAGTATAGCCAGAATGCTCCTTAGGAGTGAGAATGGCAAGACTTCATCTTTATCTTGCTTACTTTGGACATATCATTAGGAAACATCTATCACTAGAAAAGGACATCATGTTTAGTAAAATGTAGGGTCAAAAATGAGGGAAACCTTCCATGAGATGCATTGACAAAGTAGCTTTAAAAATGGGCTCCAATATATCAATGATTATGAGGATGGCACAGAACTGGGCAGTGCGTTGGTCTATTGTATATCATGAGTTGGAGCAAACTCAATGGCAATTAACATAATAGTTGAGGAGTCATTGGCAAGTGCAAATGGTTAATGCACTTGGCGCTAACCACAAGATTGGAAGCTCCAGTCCACCCAGAGGCACCTTGAAAGACAGGCCTGGTGATCTACTTGGGAGAAATCAGTTACTGAAAACCCTAAGGGGCACAGTTCTAATCTGAAACACATGAAGTTGCCATGAATCAGAATCAATTTTAGTAATAGGTACTTCTGTTGGGAGAGAAGCAAATTATTCCCTGCATAAGACCCACCAAAGATACAAGGCCATGAGGAAGAAGGGCAAGAACACTGAGAAAGCCCTACCTCCATGAACAGAGAATATAAGACCTTGTTAAGACTAAGGCTGAGCTAGACCAGAGAACTATCCCTGTACTTTGCCACCAGTCTAGCCAGCACTGATTAACAAGCAATAGCAGTCTACTATTAGGTGAGGTAGGAGCTCTGGTAGCATAGTGGCTAAGGCACTTGACTGCTAACCAGAATTCTGGCGGTTCAAACCCACCAGCCACTCCTCGGAAGGAAGGTTGGGCATTCCTACTTCCGTAGTGATACTGCCTCGGAAACCCAAGGAGGGGTTGCTATGAGTCGGGGCCGACTCGATGGCAAACAACAACAACAACAACAACAAATTAGGAGAGGTAAGAGCATGGAGTGAGAACCTCCTCTAAGGTACAGGTGCATATGGGCATAGGGAAGGCTGAATGCTGAGGATGAAATGGGAACACTGTGAAAGACCTTCCAGCAAACAAGTCCCCATAAGACACTAGAAGAATTTGTACCTAGTAGTAGGCTGAAAGGAGCTCTGGTGGCGTAGTGCCTAAGGCACTTGACTGCTAACCAGAAGGCTGGCGGTTCAAACCCACCAGCCACTCCTTGGAAGGAACATAGGGCAATCTACTTCTGTAGTGATACTGTCTCGGAAACCCAAGGAGGGGTCGCTATGAGTCGGGTCTGACTCTATGGCACACAACAACAACAACAACAATAGTAGGGTGAAAGCAGCCATTAAACACCCAAACCGAAACTTAGCCCAACTCCTGGCAAGATTAACTCATACTCCAAACTACCTCGTAGAGAAATAATGTGCGCATTTTCAGGTATAAGTTCTATTCAACTCATCCTACACTGAATATCTAAGTCTTTGCTAGTCTAAACAAAATGCCTGCCTCAGTAAAAACATTACAAGACACACACAAAAATAGGAAGAAAAAAACACTGTTAAGATACAAAACAATCAACTAAACTAGGATTAGATGTTGAAACCATTAAGCGAGGAAATTTAAAATACTGTGATTGCTATGTTTAAGATTTCTTGGGAAAACATAGACAGCATTTGTGAACAGATGGTGAATTTCAGAAGAGACAAAAAAGATATAAAATAAGTCAAATGGAATTATTAGGAGCTCTGCTGATGTAGTGCCTAAGGCATTTGACTGCTAACTAGAAGGATGGAGGTTCAAACCCCCCAGCCACTCCTCAAAAGGAAGATGGGACAATCTACTTTTGTAGAGATAAAAAACCCAAAAACCAAACTCACTGCTGTCAAGTTGGATCCAACTCATAGCGACCCCTCCTTGGGTTTCTGAGGTGGTATCACTATGAAGTAGATTGCCCCATCTTCCTTCTGAGGAGTGGCTGGTGGGTTTGAACCACCAGCTTTCTGGTTAGCAGTCAAATGCCTTATGCACTATGCCCCATAGCTTCTTCCGCAGAGGTACTGCCTCAGAAATCTAAGAAGGGGTCGCTATGGGTCTATAGGAAAAGGTAGACAGTATTTGTAAACAGATGGTGAATTTCAGAAGAGACATAAAAAATATAAAAGAAGTCAAATGGAATTATTACAAATTAAAAAAAAATAATAACCAACAACAGGTAACAATGATGATGATGAGCTCATCAACAGCCTATGATGGGCCCATCAAAAGCCTTGCCATAACTGAGGAAAGAAATAGTGAACTTGAAGACAGATAAGTAGAATTATCCAGATTGAAACACAAAGAGAAAAAAAAAGAGTAAAGAAGCCCCCTCTGCAACTGCTCCCCCCTAAAAAAAAACCCAGAGCTGGGAATACAGGTTTGCTGTGGAACAATATCAATCTGTTGTTGTTAAGTGCCATCAAGGTGGCTACAATCCAGAGTAACCCTATGTAAAACAGAATGGAACATTGCTCAGGCCTGTGCCATTCTCACAATCCTTGGTATGCTTGCTAATGAGCCCATCATTGCAGCCTCAATCCATCTGATTGAGGGTCTTCTTCTTTTTGGCTGACCATCCACTTTACCAAGGATGATATTATTCTCCAGGGAATGGTCCATTCTGACCATATGACCAAAGTAGGTGAGACAAAGTCTGGCCATTCTTACTTCTAAGGAGCATCCTGGCTGTACTTCCTCCAGGACAGATTTGTTCATTCTTCTGGCAGTCCATGGTATTTTCAGCATTCTTTGCCAACACTACAATTCAAATGCATCGTCTCTTCTTCCTTCTTCCTTATTCAGTGTCCAGCTTTCACATGCATATGATGTGATTGAAAATACCATGGTGTGTTAGGTGCACCTTAGTCTTCAAAGTGACATCTTTACTCCTCAACACTTTAAATAGGTCTTTTGCAGCATATTTGCCCAGTGCAATACGATGTCTGATTTCTTGACTGCTGCTTTCATGGGTGTTGACTGTAGATCCAAGTGAAATAAAATCCCAACAACTTCAATCTTTTCTCAATTTATCATGATGCTGCTTATTGGACCACTCGCGAGGACTTTTGTTTTCTTTATGTTGAGGTGTAATCCATATAAAGGTTGTATCCTTTGATCTTCATCAGTAAGTACTTCAAGTCATCTTTACTTTCAGCAAGCCAGCACATGTCTATCATATACATATCAGTCTAGCATACTATAACTGCAATTCCAGAAAGAGAAGACAGACAACAGAAGAGACATTTGAAAGTATAATGGTAAAAAAAATTTCCAAAAAATAATGAAAGACAATCAAACCATAGGTCCAAGAAACCTGGAGAACCCTGAGTAGGATAAACATTGACAATATTTAGGATAAACAACAATATTATCATTATTAATTATTAATATAATTATTAATATTATATGATATTAATATCATATAATATTAAAATTACTGAAAACTAAAGACAAGGAGAAAATCTGGATAGCAGTCAAAGAAAAAAAAGACATGTTCTATACACAGAAACAAAGATGAGAATTATAGCAAACTTCTTACCAGAAATTAAGTATTCCAGAAGGCAATGAAGTACATTTTTAAAGTAATGAAAGAAAACACACTGGACTATAGTGATACTTCTTGGAGTAAAGCTCACATCCAAAAAGAGTCTGGCTATTAGTGTGGCTAAAGTTCCCTTATTGGATTACTTTTCCTAAATTCATGGTGTTTATATATTTGTTTCAGACAGGGCTTAATGACTTACCTGTAATATCCAATAAACACAGACACCCACATTACCTTCCAACTCTATTCTTTATGTATTATTTTTTCATGATTGTTTCCTTATAAACAAGAATGAGTAGTGTATATAGACCACAATATCTTTTTATGTTGTTCAAGTAGACTTTAACAGCAGAAACTCTAATAGCTTTACTATGACCCATTTTCTAAGTGCTTTATATCCACTGAAAGGGACACTGTATTACTGTTTGATTGCTAGTCCAATCTCAAAGAAAATACGCAGTAACATGCTATTGACTTTTCTAAATTTTCTTTCTAAATTCATTGCATGTTTGCTTTCAGTAAGATTGTAACTATTTGAATGACCTTGACAATATTCAGGTCTCTGCTGAAATGACCCTTTACCAGATTACTCTCTTTCTCCATGACCACCAGTGCTGCAATCACTTTCTATCTGCTTATTCTAATATATATTCTCCATAGCACTGAATTATTACGTGAAGTATCTTATTACTTATTTGTTTGCAAGTCTGTTGTCAATCTCCTGAATAGAATATGTGAAGGTAGGGGCATTTTATCTCTTGGCCATTACTGAATCTCTGGCACTTGGAATAGTCTCTGGAACTAGGAAGGAGTTCATTATGTATTTATTGAATAGTTGCACAAATGAATGGACGGATTGATAATGAACAACTAAGACAGTTCCTCTACTGAGAAATGTCTTTCACCTAAGAAATCTGGTAAACCTAGAGTGAGAAAGAACAGAAGCAGGTGGGAGTTGAATGCCTGCTATTTGAAAGCTACTTGGCCTTAACCAAGATCATTTATGATGGATGCTTAGCATAGTCTATGGAACATTAGTAGACTCCATATTACTGATTATAATTATTGATTGTTATCCTTATCTCATTCACTCGTTTTAATAAATATATGAAGTTGGCATTATTTTCCTATTTTGTAAATTCATATAGATTAAATAACATGTCCGTGTTTACAGAGTTAGGAAATGGTGGGGCTGAATGAACCTAGGCATGTCAGACAGCTTGAGCCCAGTTGGAGGGACGTGAGAGAGATACCAAAATGTTCATTGGCTATCTCCTTGAAGCTCGCTTCACCCATTCATTATTAATTTATCTTGCTTCCTATGGGCTAAGTTATGGTCTCTAGTTGGATAAAATTTAATGCATTTTCATTCATGCCATAAAACAGTAGGCTCTTTCCTACTTTTTTTTTTCTTCCTTTCTAATGTGTTTGATCTGATGATAGTGATAGCCTTAAAAGTCAACAAGGTAAAAAACGGGCTTTACTAAAGTTCCAAAGAAATAACCTTTTTTATGAAACCTTTTAAAAACTACAGGTCCAACCCATAATAAATCAACCTGAGCTTGAAAGTACAAACTGTATATACTGGCACCCGACTCAGCTAAGATAAAAATGACAAGTCCTCCAATGATAAATTGTCCTCTCCATATTATCCAATGGAAATATTCATATTGTCCAATACTTACAAGCAGTTAGAAGGACTAAGTTTAACCTTCAAATTAAAAAGCCATTCAAGTGGAGGACAGTCTTCCAATCTGTCTCTGAAAAATATTCAGAGAGAACCTTTTTGCTTTTAAGCTCGAAAGGAATATGGTACATAGTCAGATTCCCTTTTATCACAGAACAATTTCAACCAGCTATTTGTAACTGTAGACTACAAGAAACAGTGGGATAAAATAAGCTTGAAAACCATGCAGGATCTTCTAAAACGTATTTATCAATTATATGTTATCAGTCAAGGACAGCTAAACTTTATAGTAAAAATAAGATATTTTTTTTCCCCATCTGGACCATCAAACATGAAGCCTAGAAAGAGGAGTAGTGAACATCTCAAGGAATGCCTGCATCCCAAATCTCTGCCTTCATTACTGCTGCTCCAAGTGAAGAAAGAGTGCACTTAAACAAGAATTTCAGCACAAATCTATTTGATTTCTTACAATGTGCAGTGTGTTTATCATTCTTCTTAGCATGGAGGAGTTTTTTTTTGCAGTCTATTACTTATCTACAAAACACTTGTATAAATTCTGTAAGACCAGAGGGGCATAAGTTTCATATATTAAAGAAGACAGTAAATGTCTACCAGTAAAACCTGACAATACACATTAAAATGTGAAGATAAGCAAGAAAAAAGAGAGGAAATTTCACACATGTTTGCACCTGGGTATTTTAGATTTCTCTTTTATATGAATCTATCATTTAATACTTAGAAGGAGACTGAATGAACAATCATATTGAAATCGGATTAACAGAATAAAGGTAGGAAAACAAGACACTTTTTAAATACATAACTTTGCACACTAAAAAATTAGTGTTTACCTATTGACTGGTCATTAAAAATGTATTCTCAAACCAGTATACAAAAAATATTAGCCTAGGTTAATATTTCCACTAATTTCTTACAGAGATCACAGGAAGAAAGAGAGAGAGAGAGAGAGAGAGAGAGATTGGTTGAGCTTCCAATTTCTGACAGAATTCAACAAGTTTGAAAACAGATCCTGAAACCCAAACTTTGGTTTATAACAACCAGGTGGCCTCATTTTGCCCCTCATCTTTCTTAATAATTGCCTCTCCATCTATTACCCTTATAGTTCTGCACCTGATTTTGTGAATAGATAAAAGAGAAGTTTTTAGTGGTTTCTGCCCCAAATTCTCTGGTCTGTTTCAACTCTCAGCTTTTACTGCCAAAGGCGTGAAGATCAAAAGGTGCTCTTCACTGAAGTGTTTACTATCTTGTAACACACCCTCTCACAACAAAGAAGTTCATTATTTACATCTAACATGAAAGAAAAAGTCCCAAAGCAAAAGCCTGCGTCAGACAGATGCAAGTGATAGAATTTTCATGGAAGTTCAAATCATTAACACTCAGTCGATCTAAATGTCCTCAAGAGCAAAAAACATGTCTTAGGGAGGAGGGGTGCCCCTCTGGCTTTCCTATGCAGCTCTTTGGTTTCACCCATCCCTTAAATCTTTCCCAATAGGGTGGTGACATGGGCTCATTTCACAGTACAGAAAGATCTCGCGACAGCCTGTGGAAACATGAACTGTTATTTACACTGGAAAAAATGACTGGGAGCAGCTGTGCCCAGCAGTAGACAGCACTGGAGGCAGAAAGCAGGCTGTGTCACCAATCTGTTATTATTGTAATAACTAATGGAGAGGAATAAAATGGATTACCAGTGCTAAATCAAACTGGGAGGTTTCCGAAGCTGCTGTAGGACATTGGCCTCTCACAGTTTATGATATCATCAGACTTCCTGATGAATTTACAGTCTGGTAATCCTCCCATGGCATTAGTTTTCCACATGCAAATCCCTGGAAACTAAGTCAATTCAGCAAACGAACAGGTATAGGGTACCCCACTGGGTCAAGTTTATTCCAACCTAGGAGAAAGTAGGGACTGGTTGTCTTCCTATTCCCTCATAGGATTTATGAAGCACACACACACAAAGCCTTGTTTTCAATGACATTTTTTCCACTTTGTATATTATTTTTCCACTTTGTATATATATTTTTCCACTTTGTATATCTCTGCAGTATTACTATGTCTATAATCTACTATTACTACCACCAGCTGCCAGTGAGTTGATTGTGACTTAGGTATGTGTGTCAGAGTAGAACTGGGCTCCATAGGGTTTCCAATGGCTGGCTTGTTCAAAAGTAGATCTCGAGGTCTTTCTACCCAGGATCTCTGAGTGGACTAAAATCTTCAACATTTCAGTCAGCAGTCAAGTGCAATAACTGTTTGTACCTCTCGAGGACTCCTGTCAGAACTAGATCCTTCTGATATTCGTACTTATTTCACTTACTACTTATCCAAACTATATTATCAATGATGTTGTTGGGTGCCATCAAGTTATGAATCAAATTCTGATTCATAACAGTCCCATGTAACAGAGTAGAAATGTCCCATAAGGTTTTCTTGGCTGTATGTAATCTTTATAGAAGGAGCTCTGCTGGCATAGTGGTTAAAGCATTCAGCTGCTCAACAAAAGGTCTGTGGTTTGAACCCACGGTGGTTTGATGCTCCACGGCTTTCTCCATGGCAGAAAAAGGAGGCAGTCTGCTTCTGTAAGGATTTACGGCTTTGGAAACCCTGTGGGGCAGTTCTACTCTGTGCTAAAGGGTCACTATGAATCCAAATTGACTCTACGGCAGTGGGTAATCTTTACAAAAGCAGACTGCCTAGTCTTTCTCCTGTGGAGCTTCTAGGTGGGTTTGACCTGTCAGTCTTTCACTTAGCTGCCAAATGCTTAATGTTTGCACCTCCAGGGCACCTTCTATTACTGATACACAACCATTATAGCCATTAGTTAAATATGCTTCCTGTGATAGTTGGAGCTGTGTGTCAACTTGGCTGGACCACAATTCTGTGTGGTTGGAGCTGTTGTGGTGTGGTTGTTCCCATGATGGGATCAGATGACTATGTTCTGAGTGGCCAATCTGTTGAAGGAGAGTTTCCCTAGGGGGTGTGGCCTTGCTTCTAGTATATCCAAGGACATCCTGGGAAGACAGACATTCTTCTGTGGATCGGGATTCTGTTGCGCTGCCTACAACTGTCCATGAGTGAATAGTCCACCATTCGGCCTGGAGATCTTGGATCTGTCATTCGTTGGAGTCAACAGCCGGTGTACTGCCTGCCAGCCCTGAGCTCCTCAGCCCTTACAGTTGCAAGAGCCAGGAAAAGTGTCTGGCTGCAGACGTTTGATCCAGGAACTTTGGACTTGCCAACTTCTATAAGTGTGTGAGCCATTTTCCTAAGATAAATTTCTCTCTCTATATATATATATGTATACATATATATAAGCTTTACTGGTTTTTGTTTCTCTAGAGAACCCAGTCTAACACACTTCCTATCAGTGTGCTAATTACATGCCTAATCCACATTTCCCATTTATACTACATATGGCTAAGTCAGGAACTAGGTCTATGTAATTCTACCAGTAAGGAGGGGTTGTTATGAATCAGGGCCGACTCAGTGGCACATAACCACAACAACAATAGGTAGAGTGTATGGATAGCTTTTGTGGAATGACCTAAATTCAGAGGCCTCAGTGTAGTCATTCATTCATTCATTTATGCTATGAAGTTACTCTGGTCCTTTTTTGGGGAATGATATTTCAAGGAGAGAGATGTCCCTGGCAGTTGGACGGCCAGTAGATGCCATAGGCTCTGCCCCAGACTTTCCCATGATTATATAGGGTGAGGCTCTAATGAAAGAAATCTGGCCCAAAGCCAAGCCTACCTAGGTCTCTGTCCCCACACTCTGGTAGCAACTTGGATCAGAGAACAGCCACAGGACAGAAACTGACAGGGGGAGTGGAGCTTTGGAAGTAAAGTTCAGAGAGGTACAGGGATGCTAAAATATTCTCATCTGAATTTCCCATGAGATTTCTTTCCTGAGCTCCAGAACTGTATTTCTACCTGGATTCTGTAGACATTTAAGAGTCTCAACCGATATAAAAGAGGACTCTTCACCTCTCCTTCCAAACAGGCTTCCTTTCTCATGTGTCTACCTCAATTACTGGTGCCATCATCCCACATTTATTTACACACTAAAAGCTGCCAATTCTTGCTATTAACTATCTCATAAATACACCCCCTCTTCTTCAATCATACAGCCAGGACCATTGCCAACACCTATTCCTTCACACGGATGACTCCAACTTCCTAACTCATCCTCCTGCTTCTAGTCTTTTCCCCTTTAATTTCACCCTCATTGATATTTATCTATAATGTGCTCATGGCATCTGGATGCTTAAAATCATCATTCAATGGCTGGCTGCAGGAGAAAGGATAATGCTTATGTTCTTTACAGTGGTCAAAGAAAAAAGTCCTAGTTTCTGGCTTTACCTGTATCACTCACTCTTACATACTCTACTTCTTCCACCATTCCTGACCCATATCCCATATACGGAATGTCTTGTAATTTTCTGAATGCACTATACTTACTCTTTCCTAAACTCCTATGACTCTTTTATGTGCAGTAGCTAGACTCTCTTCCTTACTTGTCTATTTAGTAAGTATACAGGGATATTAGAGACATACAGGTTTCAGTTAGGCAAGAAGGCAGACGAAGTATTTTGTGATTAGGTGGTGCAAGTATAGGCGTGAAAAAGACAACTAGAAAGGGGTGGGGAAGCATAGAGTGTGTGGCTCTGAGATTTCAGAAAAGACTAGGGCACCGTGTTTGTTTCCTTTATAGCCTTTATCTTAGTTTATTATACACTCAAAAGGAGGTTAGTCTCACCTATCTCATACATCACAAGGTCTGATGGGGTTTGAGAGTGGACATTCTTATTAACACAGAGTCTGTAGCCTCTGAAGCCAGACTGCCTAAACCTTGGGAAAGTTAATTATTATTTCTGTCCCTCTGTCTTCTTTGGTGCAAAATGGTAACCTATTTCAGAAAGTAGTGAGGATGAATGAGTTAGAACATATAAAGCCATATGAAACACCATTTTTACAGGTCAAAATTGTCAAACATCCATTTCATATTGTTCAGCGAAATATTCAAAATAGCAGCTAACTGTTAGTGTATACTTTTACTATTTCTTCTAAAAAATATTTCTAATACATTGCTCTCTTTGTGAAATATTACCACATTTGTTGAAGTTCATATTACCCAATTATCCTTTCTGATTGATAACCCCTTACTGATCTTCTTGTTCCTCTACAACATTAGGGTAGTTGGCTATAATCTTTAACATATTCCTTTGTCCTTTCACTGTCCAGGGTGATGTCAGTATCCATTCAGACAATCCATTCATACAATAGTTCATAAATTCCTCATCGCCATGGTCATTTACATCCAAGGTCATACTCTGGATTGTTCATCAGGTAGGGTTGCTTCCCATTCAATACTTGAACATGACCTGATCTGTGACCTTCCAGTCTTCTCATGCTCTCACTTTCACTACTTCTGTTCTTCAATCTCAGGGAAGCTTTGATCCCTCTCCTAGCTTCACTTTTGTACCCAGTGGGGACGGCTTGATTCATTACCCAAGCTTTCACCAATACCTTCAACTACATTGGACCTTTGTCCTCTGTTTCATTTGTTTAATAAAACTCCAGGATCAGCCAATTCAAGACTATACTTTCTATATTTCTATGACTGAGCTGTTGAGCATAGTTGGAGAAAATCAGCTTTCACATTGGTATTATAACGTATTTGCAATTCTCAATCTCAAATAGGCCATCAACTCTGCTCATCCTCCAAACAAACAAAAAAACTAAAACTGTCATCCAGTCAATTCCAACTGACAGTAACCCCCATTGGGTTTCCCAGACTGTAATTCTTTACGGAAGCTGACTGCCTCATCTTTCTTCTGTGGAGTAGCTGGTGAGTTCAAACCACCAACCTTTTGGTTAATAGTCAAATTCCTTAACCTCTACACCACCAGAGCTCAACCTCCTACTTGTCCTTATTTAGCTTTTTCTTAGTTCATTCAGCAATGTTTCCAAACTGTCATCATGCTAATGACTCCAACCAAATCCTTATCCTTCTCAGAAGATGATATTCTACTTCAATGAGACAATTACACACACATTATCTCAACTTCCTGCCCTTTTCTTTTCCCATTACCTCCAGACCTATCCTTATGCTCTTTCTTCCAGTTCATAGGATGAGGTATCCTTCCTCTGGTTCAAGGTCTCGCCCTCCACACATGGTCCTCCTGGTCTTTTGTCATCTCTCTCAAGACTTTGCTCTATCAATTACCCTCTTTTTCTCCTGTAGTAGTTACGGTTGTATGTCAACTTGGCTGGGCCTGGTTGAGTGGCTGGGCAGCTGGATGTAGTTATTCCCCATCGTGAGACTGGTAATTAACCCCATGGTGGAATCTACTGGAGCAGGTGAGTAGCTGCGTTAGAGATGTGGGCTATTTCCAGTATACAAAAAGCAACTTTGAGGAAGGTCTCTAGCTGATCGCATGTTTGAACTCTGCATGTAGCTGAGTCATTGTTCAGAATCCTAATGGACTTGAACTATGGCCTGCCGTGTAGTTTGGTAATATCAGGACTGTGCCTTTTCACTTGTCAACCTTGGGTTTGTCAGCCTCAGCAGCTAGTAGCTGAGTGAAGAGATGCCTCTAGCTTCAGTGGGCCAGAAGCAAGAGGCAGAGCTGAAGCCCAAGGTCGAGGGGCTTTCACCCAGCCCCTAGAACCTGCCACCTGGAACTCAGACTTCAACCTCCAAAATTGTAGGAGAATAAACTCCTGTTTGTTAAGCCCATCCCATTTGTGGCATATTCCTGTCAGAGCAGCACTAGGTAACCAAAACATTTCCTGTATCTTCAACATCTCACTGTGTATTTGCTTTTTCCTCTAACCTCAAAAACCTGCTTAAGTTTATTTATCACAATCAAATTATTATTTTTTTTTTTCCCTATTGAACTGGGGTTTCTCCAGGGATGATTCTCTTACTTTTGTTCTAAGCTAAACACTCAGTATCTCAGCTTTCTCACCTTTCCCATTTATTCCACAATAAGCCTCAATCTGACTCCTGCCCTGGTCATTACACTAAAACTTCACTGACCACCAATGAACTCCGTAATACCCTATCTGATGGATACTCTCTTTTACTTTTTTCTTATTTCTGTCTTTTCCTTTCTAGTCTCCTTCACTGGTTCTTCTTCTTTTGATTGCCCCATAAATGTTTGTATACCTTAAGTCCTTTGCTCATTCTACATACTCTTGTACAATTTCATTTAATCTTATTGTTACACACCACTGATATTGTTGCTGTTTTTAGGTGCCATTGAGTTGGCTCTGACTCATAGTGACCCTATGCACACCTGAACAAAACACTGTCTGGTCCTGTGCCATCTTCACAATCCTTGCTATGCTTGAACCCATCCTTGCAGCCACTGTGTCAATTCATCTTGTTGAGGGTCTTCCCCTTTTTCACTGACCCTATACTTTGACCAGTATGGGGTAACTCCCAAATATGTATTTCCAGCCCAGATTCTCTCCTATTGCCTACCACATTTATTTACTTGGATGGCCACAGGGACTTAAGCCCAACATATCATTTATTCAGTCATTAAAAATGTATGTACTGATGACCATTTCATACTAGTATTCAGCAGTGAACAAGATAACAAGATAGGTCCTCTGTCTTAAGCCTTGACTTACACTACTCTCCTCAATTAAACCTTAGGATATAGTAACACCAAACTTTATGTAGTTTGCCATCTTCTGTTCAAAAAAGACTAAATGCCTGTGGACTTAAACATGCTAATTTCCCATACTGGAATTCCCTTCAAATTTTAATACTTTAAGAGTGGTTCTGGTGGTGCGGTGGTTTAGGCATTCAGCTGCTAACCAGAAGGTTGGCGGTTCAAACCCACCAGCTGCTCCATGGGAAAAGATAAAGCAGTATGCTTTCTTAAAGATTACAGCCTTGGAAACTCTATGGGGCACTTATACTGTGTCATAAGGGTCGTTATGAGTCAGAATTTACTACTGCATTTGCTAGGCATATGCTAAAACTTTCTATTTGCAAATTCTTTATCACAAGATCTCCAAGTCAGGGATTATGTCCACACATAACAACAAGAACAAAGAACAGCATAATGCTTGATGCATAGGTAACAAATGTTTGGGACTGCCAATTAGATCTAATGTAACTCTCTTTAAAGATCTGAAATACTGTGGTACTTTCTAATTCTCTCCAGTATTGCTCACATACAGGTACACCTTGCTGTTTGAAAGTTCACTTTATGCAATTTTGCTTTTACAAAAGAACTACATTAGTACTCATTTTCGGTAAGTGAAAGAAATCCAAAGGATTTTTGCTTTTAAAAGTGTGAAGTGAAACTAGCCATTAAACCTGTTTGGCAGCTAGTCATTAAAGAGGCAGCCGCACCCTGAGCAAGAGTGGCTTCACCAAGCTCCTTCCTTGGGAACTACACTCAGCATTTCAGCATCAAGCTCCCATAGCTTTGAACTGTGTCTGTGAACATGACATGGTAGTGTTATTTTATATTTTATTTAGTATGATTTAGTAGGTTATTTTGGCGGTCTGAGAATGCTCAAAAGTGCTTTGCATATAAATGCGTGGCAAGCGCTTCTTTGCTTTATGCCATTTCAGCTTACAAAAGGTTTCACAGGAGTGCTCTACTCTCAAATTGCAGGGAAAACCTGTATGTCCTTATAAATCCCATTCCCACCCCATCCTTTGCATAAGACCAACGTAAGTTTTTGAGCATGCTGGCTTTTTCATTCTCTGCTGTTGTTAGATGCCATCCAGTTGATTTTGAGTCACAGTGACCCCATGTAACAGAGTAGAACGGCCCTATAGGGTTTCTAGGCTGTGATATGTACAAGAGCAGGTTGCCAGGTCTTTCTCCCATAAAGCAGTTGGGTGAGTTCAAACTGCCAGTCTTTTGGTTAGCAGATGAGTACTTAATCATTGAGCCACAAGATCTCCTATTTCATCTTATACATCCCTCAAAATCATGTATATAATAGGCACTCAAGAAATACTGGTGGAATTGAAAACATCTTCACATCGATACCTTCTATCCCTGGGATCCTTTAGTACGGTTCTATAATTCAGAACCAGGATATTCCAGGTGCCTTTCAGCCACAGCCAAAAGTGGCATCAAAGATACTCTTGACTGTTTTTAAAGCTCTGGATTTGTCATGTGTAACTACTCTGACTGCATGTGTGGGATCTCTCATCTAAGTGCATGGGCTCACCATATTTACACAATTCACAAAACAAGGAGAAAGAGGCCTTCAGTGGAATAAAAAAAAATCATTTGGCCCATTGGATCATTATGTATCATATTTCCTCCTGCAACATATTAAATGTAAGCTATCACAGCCCAAGTTCGTTCATTTCTTAAAAGTGAATATTCCTCATGAGAAGATGCTTCACTCTCAATGTATATAAAGTCCTTTGAGTTCTCTGTAAAAGGAATGATGTAAACGCAAGACATTATTACCAGCATTATCCTCTAGATAACCTCATGAGGTAAGTATTAATGTCAGAGTGAATATTATTTCACAGGCAGAGCAGTCAGCTGATTTGCTCAAAGTCAGAGGCAATAATAAGAGCCAAGAACAGATTCCAAGAGTCCTGTGCTTGTATCCATTGCCAGACCTAATCCAAGGTTTTCAAGAAGTCTTTCTTAGGGTGTAAAGAGAGCCTAAGAATGTTATCCTTTCTTTTTCTCTTTTTGAACTGTTTTTGCCCCATTCCTCCCTCTATTATCACTTATTTCTTCTCAAAGGAAACCCAAAGAGAAGGTAAATGGTCACCTAACAGTCATCCAGGACCTCACCTGTGCAGCACCTGGTGCTACAAGGTTCAGCCAGACATACCCCATCTACCTTCCATCCAGGGCTCTCAATCGAGTCAGCTCAGAACTCTGCCAGCTTGAGTTAATTCAATTCAAGTAAATCGCTGTGTCGTCCAAGTACGGCATGCTCCAGTGAATTAATTCTCTTCAGTTACGTCTGGTACAGGTGGCCCATATAACTTCACAGAGACCCCACTCTCCAAATAGCTTTTCTAATCTGACACATTACATTTATTAGAACAATTCTGACTAAATCTCCAAACTATTTTGATGGGGCCCTGAAAAAGAGTAATCGTTTATAAAGTAGAAATCTCCTAGACTGAATTATAGTTAATTCCAAGCCTTAAAATTTACATAGCCAGGGGGAGGGGGAGAATCACAATTATCTGAAAAGATTCAGTGTTTAGACTGAGGAGAACAACAGGAAGGGGAAAAAGAAGGAAAATAAAAAACTGAAGGAAAGGAGAAAGAAGAGAAGGAAAAAGAGAGGGAACAAAGATCCTTCTTTGTGAGAAATCAGTCATTTATTTCCTGTCTTTAAAGAGAGATGCTGCAAACAATTTGCACTTCAGTGATAACCTACAGGTTGGCGATTTAAACCCACTCAGCAGTACTATGGAAGAAAAGCCCTGGCAATCTGTCCCAGGAAGTTTACAGCCAAGAAATCCCTGTGCAGCAGTTCTACTCTGTACCACGTGGGTTGCCATAAGTGTCAATCGACTAGATGACAACTAACAACAACAACAACAAGGAGAGGTGAAAAGTCTGTTAAGGTGCTAACATGTTCAGATTCTGTATCAGGGTATAACATCATTGATTCAACAAATGATTGCATATGACACATTGGATACAAAGATCAATAGGAAATGTAAACAATCGTAATTCACTGAGATTATTGCTTTAATTGAGAGTAGGCATCTGTGCACTAGAAATGAAGGAACTTGAAAAGTCACCAGGCATTCATTTTGTCTTCCTTAACCTGAAGCTAGATAGGCAGCATAGTCTAGAATGAGGATTTATAACTGAGAGACCACAGACTGAGTTTCACTGGCACATGGCATCCAGTGGTGTGCTGGTAAATGTTTAACGAGAGACTCTTTGGGGGGGAAATCTGATTTGTCCATGGTGCAGATACTCTCACTTTACCTGCTAGGACCTTGGTTCCCTCATCCATATCATAAGTGGACTGGTTTTGATCCTCTTAAAGAACCTATGCTCTGTCTCTGGATACCTTATAACTTGTGTTAGGCTAGGTGATGTAGATGATAATGGGAAAGATCCAGACAGTCCCTGTTCTCAAGGAACTTGCAATCCAGTTAGAGCCAAGATCATTAATGAAGATAAACATTAATGAGTAAAAATAAAATCTAACTGAACTGAATTGTAACTGAAGACAAAGAATGATCATTGCTTAAGTACCTCAATGGCACATCTTACTGGGCATATAAATCTATAGCATAAACTGGCATCACAGAACTAGTCTATGTTCTCATGTAGTCATTCCAAGGAACAATTATCATGTTCAAATATGCAAATATAGTCTGGAAGATTATATAGTCATGTGAAATTAACAGACCAGCTTCACACTGCTTGTATTCAACAGTTCTGTCCTGATCTATTTACATTTCCACTATGAACTACAAAACCTCTGGTGGTGTAGTGCCTAAGGCATCTGACTGCTAACCAGAAGGCTGGGGGTTCAAATCTACCAGCCACTCCTCTTGGTTTTTTGGTTTTCATAGAGATAGGTGACCAGATTGAGGGAGATGAACCATAGCTGAAATTTTGATTCTGATTTTGGTGACACATTTTAATGGACCTATGTCAGCCACTCCTCGGAAGGAAGATGGGGCAATCTACTTCCGTAGTGATACTGCCTCGGAAACCCAAGGAGGGGTCGCTATGAGTCGGGTGACTCGACGGCACATAACAACAAACAACAACATGTTCAGATAATAGTGACAAGGCAAGGAGGAACTAAGAGTCCTCTGAAACAAAATCCAAGCATCCTGTTTGCTCAACACTCCGAGATCCTCTTGATATTTTTGATCAGTTGCTCCTACCTCACTTCTTTTTAGACGCATTGAGACCCTCATCCCCTGACCCCTCTGCTATATCCTTATGTATCAGTCCATTCTTGTTTTCACTTCCTTAACTTCCCAGTACAGGGTCAATGGATTATCATTTCAATCCCTCCCTTATTCATCATCTTCATCCCTTCTGTCCCCAAAGAGCACCCAAGTCAGGATCAGTCAACACTGTTAGAGTAAATCACACGTGCGTTAAGACTGGGACTACGTATTCATGGTTTCCAGCTTTAATTAGCCTGGCAGCGTTGCCAGGCAATTCTGTTTCCCTAGA
This sequence comes from Orycteropus afer afer, assembly GCF_000298275.1. NCBI lineage: Eukaryota > Metazoa > Chordata > Mammalia > Tubulidentata > Orycteropodidae > Orycteropus > Orycteropus afer. The sequence continues at coordinate 5,913,416 of NW_006921730.1, forward strand.
AGTAGAGGTATTTCAAATCTTCTCTGATGTACCGTTACCCTAATTAGCCTACCTTCTCTAGGCAGGCTCAACCTCTTTGACACTGGCAGGAGGCAAGGAGAGCAACTGAGGCTGCAAGTAGCCACAACTGCAGCAACCCAAGCCATCCTCTCAAAAGCCATCAGGAGAGTTATATCCTCCATGTGGTAATATGTGGAATGTGAACTCATGAATACTTACTTTATTTATGCTGGTCATGACCACACGAAAGTGAGTGTGTGGTCAGAACCACAAACAGCAGGCAGGAGCCATGGTCAAATAAGTCCTTAATTTTGCAGGCTCAGTGCATTTCCTTTAACTACAACTTAAATCTTTCCCTGTATGTTCTTAGGATCTAGGTTCAAATTCTAGCTCTGCCATTTAGCTTTCTAGCATCTGGTAAGTTATTTAAACTCTCTTTCAGTTTCCTCTTCTGTAACATGGGGATAATAGCTCCATCACAAGGTTAATGTGAGGTAGATTAATTAACTAAATTCATTAGCATAACAGAGTTAATAAAAAACAAAAACACTGTCGTTGAGTCTGATCTGACTCACAGCAACCCATCCTTGGGTTTCCAAAGCAGTATCACTATGGGAGTAGATTGCCCAACCTTCCTTCCAAGGAGTGGCTGGTGAGTTTGAACCGCCAGCCTTCTGGTTAGCAGTCAAATGTCTTAGGCACTACACCACCAGAGCTTCTATAACAAAGATAGGGCCATAGTATTATGTAAGTGTTTGCTATTATTATTGGTGTTGTCCTATGCTTCAAAGTCACCCAAACTTTCTCACAGTCATAAAAATGTTAACACTGTATCATCAGAGTATGCATATGTAGGACAAGGGCCTCACCCTGGATACATAAAAGAGTTCAAGGATTATATGTTAATGTCACCATGGACCCACCACATCGTAGAATACTGGAGCAAAAGAATCTTCAGAGGATTTTAAACAAAATAATAGAACCCACAACCCAGAATTCCAACAAGGGGACAAGACACATGAGGCAAAGCCAAATCTCCTGGGGCATTCTCCACACTACTTCTCTCATCCTGGAGGAGGCAATTTAACTTTACAACTTTCAAGAAAATTCCCATTAGGAGAAGTGGTTTCAACTTTAGATTTATTGAATTTTCCAAGGTTACGTCATTCAGGCTGTGCATAATCCAGAAGGGCTCAGGAGGCCACACTGTAAACTGTTACAATAAATATTAATGAATATCATGCCTGATAAAACCTGCAATCCACACACACGCATACACGCACCCACACAAAAAGGGACTTTTCACCTTATATGGTTACTTTTAAAAATCGACTCTCTTTACTTTCTACTTTGTTCGTTTGCCAAACATGCAAAGTACATCTACTTTAAAAACACCAATTAAACATATGAACAACATGAAAATACATAAACGATGGTTCAGAGCCAAGAGCACAAAAATTGACATGGATTCAGACAGTAAGTAAATATAAAATGAGTAACAGAAACTACTAAATCTAAAAGGAAGCTTGAACAATAGTCCTGAAAGTGAAAGTAACCTTCCCCTACCCTATGCTCAGTACCCCAAAGTTCCTCACCTTGAGAGGCCAATCTAATGATCAGGTAGCAGGAAAAAGAGCTGTAGGATGGGGGATCGAGGAAGGGGTTCAAGAATGACTTGGGCAACACCTGAGCTGGTAGGGAGAGAATTCATTTCACACTGTAACCTGGGGTAGCCCCATGGGTTTTCCTATTCTTTACCACAAAGGCAGCTTCTACTAGTGCTCAAAATCTTTTATTTTTCCCCTTCGGATAAGGACAAATACCTGGGCTGTCTAACTGATGGGCAGCTATGGATGGAGCACTGGGCTGAGAGTTATGATCTTCAGATTGATACCCAGGTTCTGACACTTAACTTCTCTGAGCCTTAGTTTCATTAGCAATAAAATGGGGAACGAAAAACTTACCTCATAGGGTTTTGAGAGGAGCTCTGGTACCATAGTGCCTAAGGCACTTGACTGCTAACCAGAAGGCTGGCAGTTCAAACCCACCAGCCACTCCTCGGAACGAAGGTTGGACAATCTATTTCCGTAGTAATACTGCCTCGGAAACCCAAGGAAGGGTTGCTATGAGTTGGGTTTGACTCGACGGCACATAACAACAACAACAAACTAAAAAGGGGGGTGCAATCTAGCTAAATACACACACATGCACAAAAATACAGAAACCCTCAATGATTCTGTTTGTTTGGAGGGAAGAACTACTTCCTTCTCTAGTAAACAGCAGGTTGAAGTACCCCAAATTCTCCCATCTTGAACTTAACCAGGTGGTGGTGGACATTATTATAATATCAAGAGGCATGATACTGTACATATTGTTGTTGTTGTTGTTGTTGTTATGTGCCGTCGAGTCAAACCCGACTCATAGCGACCCCTCCTTGGGTTTCCGAGGCAGTATCACTACGGAAGTAGGATTGCCCAACCTTCCTTCCGAGGAGTGGCTGGTGGGTTTGAACCGCCAGCCGTCTGGTTAGCAGGCAAGTGCCTTAGCCACTATGCTACCAGAGCTCCCTGTACATATTGTAGAGAATTAATTTATAAAGGAAGGCGGAGGCAGGAAAGGAAGAAAGGCAAAAGAAAATGCATGGGTAACTAGACATAACCCCCAAGTTTCTTTCTGCATGAGGGACAACATGCTTCCTCAATGTCCTCCCCGCTGCATGTTCTGAGGGTGGTCTGAGTCTTATTTCTACCACAGTGAATGAGCTTGAGGTCTCAGCCAGAGAATTATGCTCATAATCTTACTGCTGGGTAATTCTGAACAAACAAAAGAAAATAAATTACATTAGTACAATCTTTGGCTTAAATTGTTCTCTAAACAATTATCTCACGCCCTCTGGGAACTAATTTGATGGTTCACTGGACATTCAATATTGCTCATTGAGGTCTGTTAGAAAGGAAGTGTCTTTATTACAAATAATTTTGTTCCATCCGTCTCTAAAGCTCCTCTATGGACCGTAGCATTTTGGTATACAGATTAGTACATTAAGTTTATCACACTGCAAAATAAATTTTACACATGGGAAACTAAGGAAACACCTGAGAATTGATGCAACCCACACAATAAATTAGAACCAAACAACAAGTAAAATTTCCTAATTCCTCCTCATTTTTTAAAATACTTACACAGAACATAGCATATTTAAAGTTTGGAGGAAATGGGAATTACATAAGCATTTATGTTGTTGTTGTTGTTATTTGCCATCAAGTCGGACACGACTCAAAGTGACCCCTCCTTGGGTTTCCAAGGCAGTATCACTATGGAAGTAGATTGCCCCATCTTCCTTCCAAGGAGTGGCTGGTGGGTTTGAACCGCCAGCCTTCTGGTTAGCAGTCAAGTGCCTTAGGCACTATGCTACCAGAGCTCCCAAGCATTTATATAAGGATTTTTTTTTTTCAAAAATTATGATCATTTTCTAACATGCTTTCTAATTCTGCTATTAGATTCATAACCTATCTCAATAACGTTCGTGATGAAAAGAATGGAACAAATGTTTATCAAGGCGTGACAATTTGATATTCTGTTAATGACAAGTACCCAGTGATGCAGAACTCATTATCACCAATTTAAGAAGAACACTTGCTTAGAAAAATCTGATGGTTTCCCACAGCCTAAAATAAAGTCAAAGGAGTTCTGGTGCATAGTGAGTAAGACATTTGGCTGTCAACCAGAAGGTCAGCAGTTCAAATCTACCAGCTGCTCCATGGGAGAAAAATGGGGCAATCTGCTTGCATAAAGATTTACAGCCTTAGAAACCCAGTGGGGGTCGCTATGAGTAGGAATCGACTCTATGGCAGTGTGTCTTAACAAAAAGTCAGAGCTCCTTCATATTGGGCCATATAAGGCCCAATAAGACTCTCTTCAGTACATTCTGAAGTTATCTCTTGGTCCCTCCTCCCAACTCACACCACTTCTCAAGCTCCAGCCCCAAGATCCACTCAACACTTCCCTGAAAAAGTCTCTGTCTCGTGACTTTAAGCCTCACACACACTGCCCACCACTCTTTCCCAAGCTCTCTTTTTCCCTTGTGTGAACACCAAGGTTAAAATGTAGCTTTACTTCTTATGAAGTATTTTCTGAAATTCTATATAATTCTACTAATTGTAGACTCCCATGACCACTTCACCCTTGGGCCCCACCTGCCCTTCCCTGGCATGTAAAACCCATCGCAGTTTTTCCTGGCTCACAAATGTCTACTTTTTCTGCAAGAGTTCCAAGAAGGCAGGACTGAGTCCTGTGTAAGCACTTTTCCTGCTGGGCCCCAGCATCACCCTGCACACTGCAGCAGCCCACTCATGGCTGGTGTGCCAACAAGTGCTTGCTGGCTCCATCATCTTCAGGGCTCTGCCCATGTGGGAGCAGTGAAAACAGACACCGGGTGGCTGGTTATTTCCCCCTTCTTCTGTTAGTTGCCATCAATTCAGTTTTGATGCATAGCAACCTTATGAATAACAGAACAAAATGTTGTCTGGTCGTGCTGCCCTCATGAGTGGCTTCCAATCTAAGAGGATCACCTTCCAGTATTACTTTGGAGAATATTCTGCTCTAATCCACAGGGTTTTCATTCACTGATTTTTGGAAGTAGTTCACCAGACCCTTCTTCTTAGTCTGTCTTAGTCTGAAGCTCTGCTGAAACCTGTCCACCATGGGTGACCCTATTAGTGTTTGAAATATTGATGATATAGCTTCAGCATCACAGCAACATGTAAGCCACCACAGTATGTGTGGTGTGTGGTAAATTACCTGGTATGGCTTTTCTAGCCATAAGTCTTTGTAAACTCTCTGGTGGAATTTGCTGTGAGCAACTGAGGAGCTCCTGATTGTAAATGTTATCCACCTGGGGTATTTCTGTTGGAAGTGGCACTGGAGCAATGTTCTGGGAAGTTTGCTCTCTCTCAGATGCTTAGAATTCTGATGTTATGATTGGCTAATTTGGCTACTCTGCCAGGCTCAAAAGGAGGTCTCCTAGAGGCAGAAGTCTCTCTGACTGCTGGCTGAGAAGGACGTACTGCTGAGAGAAAGGCACTCCTGAGAGACACATACTGCTGAGAAAGACACTGAGAGACATGTGCTGCTGAGAAAGAGACACTGAGAGACATGCATTGCTGGGAGAGAGACTGAGAGAGGCTGTTGGCTGAGAGATGGTGGGCTGAGAGAGACTGAGCATTGTTCCTAAACTTGAATTGTAGCCTGGTGCTTCCCTAATAAACCCCATAATCTGTGAGTTCTGTGTGGCCACTGCAGCAAATTATCGAACCCAGAAGAGAGGTGGTGAGTGCTGTGGGAGGAACAGTTGGTATCAGGGTTGAGGAAAGGGCTAGAGGGAAGCAGCATGTCTGGCCTCACAGTAATGGGCCTTGGGCTACTGATAGTGATTCTGTCTTCCTCTTGTGTGGTTAGAGGAGGTCAGAAGATGTAGCCTCCCTGCCTCTTTAGCAGTATGACAAACTGATTGATGGCTGACAGCCCCATTCTGTTACTATTCTTTTAAATTCAACCTAAACCTTCTCCATTCTGCTTGAAAGCAACAGCAATACTCACAGAGTACAGGGCTAAAGGCGATTGGGGGCACAAAGCTCTATTTTGTAGAAGGAGGAAGGAGAGTGACAAGCAAACTGAGGATGGGTAGCTTAAGTTCCATCTGAAGTCTGAGGTTTATAGACACCTAGAGAGGAAAAAATTCTAATTATGAACATCATGGAATAAATAATTAAAGGTAATGTTTTTTGTTCCTTAAAAGACTTATGGTGACACTACCACACAGAAACATAATGGGTCCCTTGTATATATATGTAAATAAATAAATTTTGCATTCACATTTCTAAAAAACGTCGTAACTATTTGTGAAAAAACAGAACATTCTGGCTCCAACTCTCACTTGGATTGGCCTTTCTTCCACTAGATCCTTTCTGTAAGTGCTTAGAATGTGTGGAAATTGGAACTTTAAGAACAGGCTGCTATGCATACAATGCATGTGGTTCATTCACTACTTTTACTACTTTCCATACCTTCTCATTGGCTTGGCCTTTTGCTTGTACCAACATCTCACTGCCAAATCAGAATGCCTTGATGAATGTTTCTGAGTCACTCTTCTGCTTTATGTAATATCTTTTATTGTATATTGCATAACAAATAAACCTAAAATATAAACACAATCTTTTTATTCTTACAGAGGGGAGTGTGTAAAAGAAGGAGGCAGTGAATAGAAAACTGTACCAAGATTTCTAGCACAGGCAGCTAGGAAAAAGAAAGCATTAGTAAATCCAGTTAGAGGTCCGGAGAGGAATATGAAGACTAAGCAGAGGTTCCTGGGTTTGGAAACTAGGAAGTCACTGGTGAGGGTAGAGGCTGGAGTACACGTAGTGGGTGGGAAGTTAGGGTAGGACCACACTGAGTTCAGGCAATGAGAAAGCAGGAGAGAATTTGGCAGTTAGAGGGGGAAGCAATGAAAGCAAACATTATATTAGAAAACAGGAGAACTGGACACATGAAATTATGGAAAAAGCACCAGCAGTGAGAAAGAAACTCAATGACAGAGGAGAAAGAGGGAATTTGATGGGGCAAGAGTCCATAGGAGATGCGCACGATCTAAAGCTCAGATGGAGGGGGCAAACTTGGAAACCAAAACACTTTTTATTTTTTTCTGAGACAGAAAGAAGGGAAAAATCTATAAAGAAGGGGAGAGGTTTTGAGGTAGATGACAGAAACAAAGAGGTATGGTTATTTGTGAAGGGTGAGAGAGGTGAGTGTGCTGAGTTTGAGAAGAGTGGAAAAGGTTTGGAATCATGGCTTAGGAATGAGTCAGAAGCAAAAAGGAATAAATAAAACTATCACAGACATAAGGGACCTATTTGAAGCAGGGAGCTTAAGGACAAAGTTCTTTAAGTCAATAAACGTTTACTTGAGCATCTCTGAATTGCCAGGCAATGTGTTAGAGACTGTTCAGCCTCTGCTAAGGACTCCAGAGACAAGTTGGGATTCAGACAGTCAAACAAACCATAACATAATGTGGCAAGCACCATGTTAAAGACCAATACTAGATACATTGTATCTAGTATAGAACAAAGAAAGTACATTTAATCCAAGGGATTGATGTGTGTAGTTTCCTAGGTGGTAATTGCTTAAAATATTAGCATAATCATTACCTGTAAACTCTAAAAATGGAAAATGGGCGATTGGGAACTCCATCTTACTATCTCCAGGATAAACTAATGAGGAAGGTATATACCATATCCTAGGTGGTGCAGTGCCGAGGGCATTTGACTGCTAACCAGAAGGCTGGAGGTTCACACCCACTAGACCCTCCATGGAAGGAAAACAGGGCAATCTACTTCTGTGGAGATACCACCTCAGAGACTCAAGGAAAGGTCACTATGAGTTGGAACTGACTTGACAGCAGTGAGTTAGTGAGACTTGAAACCAAGTAATTCCACATGTTGGAACTAAAGATCTTGACCATCAGTTCTCATGATCACTAATGAGTTAGAAAGGCAGGATTAACACAGCTCCAAGGTAATATAATAGAAACAAAAGTTTTCACAAACTATCACAAGCAACAAAATGGCTAAGGTGGCGTATCTTGTTAGAATCCCAAGCATTAGTGAGAACTATTCTGGTGAACTGGCTTCCTGATGCAACAAACGCCACTAAATTCTAGTTTAACAATTACTTTTATTTTATTGTCTTCTGGCACCAAACACAAAATAAATACTTCCTTAAAGCCTTTGCTAAAAAAATCAATGATCTGCACTTTGTTTCCATCTATTAAAAATGCTGTAGTTATCTTATCTTGCCATGGAAATCAAATACTCTAAAGGCCTCAATTTTCATACTCTTTGTCATTTACAACTCTGAAAATCAAAGTCTGTTGGCGGCTTTGCTAATGGGCTCTGTTCCTGTCTTTTGTGTGAGCATAATCAAATACCAAACCCACTGCTGTCAAGTCCCACAAAGTCTAATCAATTCCAACTCATAGTGACCCTGTAGGACAGAGTAGAACTGCCCCACAGCTTTTCTAAGACTGTAAGCTTTGTTGAAGCAGACTGCCACATATTTCTCCTGTAGAGTGGCTTTTGGGTTCAAACTGCTGACCTTTATGGTTAGTAGCCAAGTGCTTTAACCACTGTGCCACCAGGGCTCCTCTGTGTGAGCATACCACTACATTGCTATAGGGAGGAATTAAGTTCTAACCTAAGAGTTCTTGATAGGAAAAACACTCTATTGCTATAGTGGTACAGTCACAGAGTTGGAAGGGGCCTTGAAACCACTTGTGTAATCATTTAGATGATGGACAAATTACCCAGCACTTGATCCAACTTTGTTTTAAAAGAGAGAAGATGCCCCTTTGTTTGTTATAACAGAATTTTTTTAATACTCAAACGTATGATAGTGGAATAGCAGGATTTTTCTATTCAAAGCTATTTTGCCTTTGTTGTACTGTAGTAACTATAAGACCAAAACCAGTAGCTGTTAAGTAGATTCCAACTTATGGTGATTCCATGTGTGTCAGAGTAGAACACAGGGTATTTAATGGCTGATTTTGGGGAAGTAGATAGCCATGGCTTTCTTTTCATGTGCTTCTAGGTGGATTCAAACTGTCAACTTTTGGTTAGCAGCCAAGTGTGTTAACTGTTTGCACAGCCAAAGGACTCCTGTAATAACTATAGCTAATATTTTTTTGAGGACTAAGCTATGAGCTATGGTGGCCTTGTGGTTAAAGCATTGGGCTGCAAACCAAAAGGTTGGTGGTTCAAACTCACCAGAAAGATAAGGCAGTCTGCTTCTGTAAAGATTTCAAATGAAAAAAACCAATCTCACTGCCATCGAGTTGATTCGACTCATAGTGACCCCTCCTTGGGTTTCCAAGGCGGTATCACTACAGAAGTGGATTGTCCATCTTCCTTCCGAGGAGTGGCTAGTGGGTTTGAACCACCTGCCTTCTGGTTAGCAGTCAAATGCCTTAGGCTCTATACCACCAGAGTGCCCCTGTAAAGATTTATAGCCTTGGAAACCCTATAGGGGCAGTTCTGCTCTGTTCTATAGGGGTCACTGTGAGTCAAAATTGATCTGATGGCCATGTGTTAGTGTTTCGGTTCTCTAGTGCCACTCTAACAGAAAATACCACAAGTGGGTGGCTTGAACAAACAGGAATTTACTCTCTTACTGTTAAGGAGGCTAGAAGTCTGAGTTCAAAGTGCCAGCTCTAGGGGTTGGGTAAAAGCCCCTTGACCTTGGGCTTCAGCTCTGCCTTTTGCCCCCAGCCCACTGAAGCTGGAGGTACCTCTTCATTCAGGCAACTGCTGACTGCTGAGGCTGACAAACCCAAGATGGAGAAGTAAAATGGCACAGTCTCAAGATTAACAAACAACACAGCAAGCCATTAATTCAAGTCCATTAACAGTCTCAAGATCGGCAGACAACATGGCAGGCTGCTGAATGACAACTTGGCTGCATGCAGGGTTCAAGCGTGCCAAAAGCTAGAGACCTTCATTAAAGCTGCTGCTTATATACTGGAAGCAGACCCCATCCCTAAGGCAGCTACTTAGCTGCTCCAACAGATTCCCCCATGGAGTTCATTACCAGTCTCATAATGGGGAATAACTATGTCCAGCTGCCCGGCCACTCAAAACCAGGCCCAACCAAGGTGACACACAATTTAACTACCAGTTTGGTTTGGTTTAAGCATTATGCTAAGCACTTTCCAATGACTGCCATATTCTGTCCTTACAATAATTCAGAGTTCATTATTATTATTATTTTACAGTGAAGAAATTGAGGCTTAGAGAAGCTGAGAGCTTAGTAGAGTTTTGATTTTTGTTCTGAATTTGCTGTTAATTGATGTGTGACCATCGTCACATTACCTAATTTCACTTATGTCTGTGAAAACTGAACCAATTATGATAGCTACCCCACAGGGTGGATAAGAGGACTATATGATATATTAGCCCAAAGTATGCCTGCATGGATCTGTTCTTCTCTACTGGGGACAATATCCCTACTGCCTACAATATCCCGATTCCAACTCATAGCAAGCCCCATAGAGTTTCCAAAGCTGTAAATCTTTATGGACATAGCTTGCCTCATCTTGCTTCCATAGAGCAGCTGGTGGGTTTGAACCACTGGCCTTCTGGTTAGCAGCCAAAATGCCTTACCCACTGCTCCACCAGAGCTCCCTGGGAGCAGTATAATAAAATGATACTAGAAAGAACCTGGGCTGTAGAATTAAATGACCTGGGCTCAAGGACCAGTCTGCAGTCTACCAGCTATGTGACCCTGACATGTGCTTCACCTCTCTGAGTCTCAACTTCCTCACCTATAAAATTTGAGGAACAATATCTGTACCTCACGGAGTTGTTTAATGATTAAGTCAAATGACCCCATTATAGAGAGTTCACTTAGCTTAGAGCTTGCTAAAAACTGAGATCCTTCCTCCTTTTCCTCTTTGAAATTGTTGTTTTGGAGCTGTCAAGATGGCTCCAACTCATATTGACCCTGTGTACAACAGAAAGAAACACTGCCTGACCCTGCACCATCCTCACAATCCTTGCTATGCTTCAGCCCATCGTTGCAGTCACTGTGTCAATCCATCTTGTTAAGGGTCTTACCCTTCTTCAATGGCCTTCTGGTTTACCGAGCATGATATGCTTCTCCAGGGAACGGTCCCTTCTGACCACATGACCAAAGTAGGTGGACGATGTATGGCCATTTTTGCTTCTTAGGAGCATTCTGGCTGTAGTTCTTCCAGGACAGATATGTTCGTTCTTCTGGCAGTCCGTGGTATTTTCAGAATTCTTCACCAACACTACATTTCAAATGTATCAATTCTTCTCTGGCCAGCTTTCACATGTGTATGAGGCAAGTGACAATATCATGGCTTAGGTTAGGTGCACCTTCGTCTTCAAAGTGACATCTTTGCTTCTTAACACTTTAAAGAGGTCTTTTGCAGATTTGCACTGAGCAATATGACATCTGATTTCTTGACTGCTGCTTCCATGGCTCTTGATTGTGGATCCAAGTAAAATGAAATGTTTAACAACATCAATATTTTTTCTGTTTATCATGACGTTGCTTATTGGTCCAGCTGTGAGGATTTTTGTTTTCTTTCTGTTGAGGTGTAATCTGTAATGAAGACTAGTCTTTGATTTTCATCAGTAGTGCTTAAGTCATCGTTGAGCAGCACATACGTAATTGGGTAACTCTGATACAGTTGCAGCAAAAAATAAGGACTGAGACTTCTAAGAAGACTCCAGAGGAGGTTTAAGATATGTGCTATTTGCTGAAGGAAGCATTGGTCAACCACAGAGAAGGTCACTATGGAAGATATACCCTGTTGCCTTCTGGTTCCAGTGTGTGGAGATCATTTGGGCAATAAGGAAAAGGCAGAGGTCCCTATTAAAAGGCTATACCTGAACAGCTAGTTAATTGCTCCTGTGAATAGGTTGAGGCAGCTCTCTATCAGTCTAAATTAAGTTTTTAGGAAAGGCTATCACTGTGGTTCCTTATCTAAGAAAGCACTTTCTAGCAGAAATGATGAATAACAAATGTTTCTAAGATATTTGTGTCATATTCCTAAGATATTTACAGCCTTTACAAAGATACTAAATAAGTCACTTTAGAAGAGAGTTGTTGGATTTGATTAATTTTTTATAATGCAGATATTTAGGACCCCACTCAAAGACAAAATGGTCCACTGTGTCATGAAATAGAGATCAAGTGCCACTTCTCTGAGACAAAATTTTCACAAAATCTTAATTTACACAAAAGGATGTAAAGGCATCTGTATCATAAATAGCTTTCCAAAAACCTCTGATGCAAAAGCACAACTTCACACCTTAGCATGTCATTGGTACATGATTTCCTGGACCACAGTAGATTACGAACAAAAACTTGGAAAAGGACAGAAGGTATAGGCAGGTAAGAAGAGCAAATAAATGACTGGCTATAACCTTTTAGCCTTGGTCCACAGAAGTTAGAAAAACAAAACATATTATTTTTAATACTTCAAATCCTGCTCATATGAATAACACTGAATTTTAAGTTGGCAGCAAAGTGCAGACCTTAAAAATATTTCCATCAAAGTGATTATTAAAAAAGTTCTGGCACTCGACAGGGAAAAGCACCACTTGGAAATTCACCTTCACAGATCATCTGCTTCAAAACCAAATAAATAAGATGTTATTCTGGATCATCTCCAAAATTACGTACAATTCTATAGTCCAACGTGGGGATACAGTTCCATAGCATTCACTTTGTCACTATGCAGCAGAATAACAATTCAAAACACACAAATTAACGTTATTCTCAACCAACTCAAATAAAATCCATAAGAAAAAGCTTGTTGTGTTTCCTTTTAGGAATGTTAATGAGTAATCTAATAATAAATTTAAGTGTCTCTGTTTTAGCCCTTCTTTTCTCAAAATTAGCAAACATACGTATTATAAGGAAATCTGGGGTGGGAAGAAGAAAATGGTGCTCTTTCTACAGCTTTCCCTCTCATTCTCTATGTGTGGTGTTAAAAGCTTGAATGTGTTTCTATCAGAACTGTAACAGTGTTTTTAGCATTGGAAGTTTAATAAACTGAGAATGTAAATGATCCATTCCATGCACTCCTGTCTCACAATGACTAAGCCAACTATGAATGAGTGCCACAAGGATGCTGAATTCCTTACACTGGTTCTTAAGGGTCGGAAATTTCTAGGCTGAGTATAGAATCAGCCAGAAAATTCTTTAGTTTCCTGGATTTGAACAGACAAAATGACTGTTGAAGAGCAGCTGAGGAAAATGTTCAAATTCTACAGTGAAATACTATAATTTACTCATTATGAAAATACTTTAGACATCTAGCTAGAGCCAAAAATAACTTCATTGAACATTGCCCTGGTTTGACTTAGGATATAAATTTAGTGTCTGATCACAGAGACTAAATCAGATGTCAAATAAGACTTGCTCCTTATTACTCTTATTAAATCAATGAAGAAATTATGCACAAGACTGCAGTGCAAGTAACATCATCAGTTTCACACCCTCTGGTAATGCTTGTACCACATCTATTTATTCTATTTAATAGCTTCAAAGTCAGCACTAGTTCTTATGTACACACTTATACATATCCCACTGGTTATGTTGGTCATCTCACGATCACTTCGTAACTTCATGTTAAGTGCAAACCAAAAACCAAACTCACTGCTATCAAGTTGATTCTGACTCACAACAACCCCCATTGGGTTTCCAAGGCTGTAAATCTTTACAGAAGCAGACCACCCCATCTTTCTTCTGCAGAGCAGCTGGTGGGTTTTAACCACCGGCCTTTTGGTTATCAGGCAAATGCCTTACCCACTAGACCACCAAAGCTCCTTTCATGTAAGTCAGGTATTGTAAAATATGGCTGATTGAGTAAATAAAGTTTTACTGGAACGGCCACACCCATTCTTTTATGTATTGTTCTATGGCTACTTTCTGACTAGGACAGAGCTGAGTAGTTGCTGTGGAAATCATATGGGCTCACAAAGCTTAAAATATTTACTATCTGGTTCTTTAAGGAAGTATTTTGCTGATCCCTGATCTAGATGCCTGTTGAACCAATTAGTGACTGGATATTATTTGGAAAGAAGTGTGTTGTAGTCAAGCTCAACATAGTGGTGGTGGTGGTGGTGGTGGTGGGGAGGGCGGGGGGGACAAGGTCAGGCAGCCGTGGTTCCATTCAAGCACTTGCTTCTTTACTATTTCCCATTATTTTCGATCTTAGATCCAATAGCTTTGTAAATAAGAGCATTGCTGGCTCCAGCCCATGGGATTTTTACCAGGGAGACTGGGCTAAAACAAAATCTGGTTATCTGGTGATAATATTCAAGATGAACTCATTCATTCACTTATTCAGTAGACTGAGTGCTATGGATATATAGTGCTAGGTACTAGGAATGTAACTGTGAGCAAACAGACCTTGTGCCATACTCATGCAGCTAAGAGTCCAGGGAACCAACCAAACCAACCTCAGTGCTGTAAAGTCGGATCCGACTCATAGTGACCCCTCCTTGGGTTTCCAAGGTGGTATCAATATGGAAGTAGGTTGCCCAATCTTCCTTTCTAGGAGTGGCTGGTGGGTTTGAACTGCTACCCTTCTGGGTAACAGTCAAATGCCTTAGGCACTGCACCACCAGAGCTCCTGGGGGGAGACAAAAATCTTTTTTGATAATAACATGGAGGTGAAAAAAAAAATTACTAGTGTAATAGGCAGGTTAAGGAGTTTGTGGTGCCATGAGAGTGTACACTACAGAATTAAGACCTAGTGAGAAAGGTCAGGAAGGACTCCTCAGAGGAAGTGTCACCAGAGCTGAGGGCTGAGTGGGAGGAGTCAACCCCAGGGACAAACAGAGGTAAGAGGTCAAAGCAGAGAGCACAGTGTGGGCAAAGGCCTGGGGTGGGAGGGGGAGTGGTGAGAGTAAGTGACTAAACAAAGGTCAGCACATTTGGAGCAGAAAGAGTTAAGGTGGGAGTGGTAAGAGGTGAAACTGTGGGCCAAATGAAGCAGGGCTTTGGAGACCACATTAACAAATTTTGGTTTATTCTAAGAACAAAGTTAAACCTAGATATCCCAGGTGATAATGTTTCTGACGCCCCTCAGATTACTGTCTTCATGCTCAGGATGTTTTTTTTTTTTTTTTTAAATTTTTAAATTCCTGGGACAAAACAGCTTTGTTTTGAATATTCACCTAAGTCTTCATAACCATAAAGTAAAAAGGAACACACAACAATAAAGAATTTACTGAGCAGCTTTTGTAAATGTAAAATGGGCTACCTCCATCCCTCCTTCTGTCTGGGGAGGTGAATAGCAGGAATGGTGAGTGGGTAGAAATATTTCTACCATCACAGGGCTCTTCCTACTGGGAACAGCAAATGACCTCAGAAAAGAAAAGTTTTAAACTTTCATTACACTATTTAAAGAATAGAATTTTATAGCTGAAAGGCAAGGGCAGTGACTAGGAAAGACTAGTGAAAAGAAGAGGTAATAGAGAGGGGAACCAAATCCTGGAAATAGGACATGTAAATCATGTGATGGCTACTTATTTGTGTGTAACCTTGGACAAGTTATTTAACTTCTTTGAGTTTTGGCTTCCCTATTTGTAAAACTGAGAATATTCAGCTATTCATCACAGAGTTGTAAGGATTAAATGAAATTACATAAAAGTTTCTAACATGTATGTTGTTGTTGTTGTTGTTATTTGCCATCGAGTGGGCCCTGACTCATAGCGACCCCTCCTTGGGTTTCGGAGGCAGTATCACTACGGAAGTAGGATTGCCCAACCTTCCTTCCGAGGAGTGGCTGGTGGGTTTGAACCACCAGCCTTCTGGTTAGCAGTCAAGTGCTTAGGCACTATGCTACCAGAGCTCCTAACATGTATAGGAGTTCTGATATTTTCCTTCATTTGCAAAAAAAAATGGTATGTTTCTTATGAGACAGGGAAATCAGTGAGGTAGCAGTAGAAGGCATAGATAAGGCAGTGAAGCAGGAAAGTCTTATCTGCAGTTTTATTAGGTGGTTCCCTGTAGGTTAATGGTACTTTGTAAACTTTACCAATTTATGTTCTCTAATCAGTTTTGGTCTAATGGTGCTAAGTGACTAACACCTTCAATGATCTTAATCCTCCTAAGCAGACAGCAAAAATATATAAGACCAAAGGCAGAGGGATACCATTGATTGTGGAATTAAAGTTATTCTGGATAATAGTTAATGAAATATCAAAATAAATAAATAAATGCACTGCCGACGAGTCGGATCTGACTCACAGCACCCGCTCCTTGGGTTTCCAAGGCAGTATCGTTACAGAATTAGATTGCCCAACCTTCCAAGGAGTGACTGGTGGGTTGAACCACCAGCCTTCTGGTTAGCAGTCAAATGCCTTAGGCACTACACCACTAGAGCCACAGATGTTTATAAAATTAAAAAAACAACCCAATGTAGCCTGGCACTTCCTCTTCTTTCTCTCTCTCCCCATCCCCCTCTTTCTCTCTCTCTCTCTCTCTCTCTCTCTCTCTCACACACACACACACACACACAATGCTATCAAGATTCACTGGTAAACATTGATTTTAAGGAAAGGATTAGCAACAGAGAAGGAAAGAATTATTTCTACATATAAAATCAATCTTGGTCTGATTATCAGAACTCAGAGAAGCACTAAAAAGTAAAAATTAATACATTTTGTATAGATTGGCTAAAAGAACCACAACAAATGTTTTATTGGGCAATTCTAATTACCTTTTACGTGTGTTATACCTTTTTGATTAGGAAATGCTAACATACATATCATGCATTTCTTTGTATCTTTAGGAAACTATTAAGTACTTTGCTGCCCAGGTTAATTCTGAGAAGGAACCCAAAGCTTCTGGTTGGGTTGTTTGTTTTTCTCTTCTTTAACTAGTAAAAGAGAGTGAAGTGGACTATTCAAGATAGCCTTAGATGGAAACACAGACAGTTATATATTCCCAGATTCCTCAAATAAAGAAGTAAACCATGATATACAAGCAAGCATTTAGACAGAGCTGAATGACAAAAATCTAAAGCATAATTAAATGTTTAGGTAAGAAGTCAGTTGCCAGTGATGGAGGGTTTTATTTAAAGTTGTTGTTGTTGTTATGTGCTGTCAAGCCGGACCTGACTCATAGCGACCCCTCTTTGGGTTTCTGAGGCAGCATCACTATGGAAGTAGATTGCCCAACCTTCCTTCCAAGGAGTGACTGGTGGGTTTGAACTGCCAGCCTTCTGGTTAGCAGTCAAGTATTTAGTTATCAAAAACAAACAAATTGAATCCTATCAAAATGTCAAAATAGAATTTTGGGAAACAGCCTAAGGTTCCTCTCCAGGCCTATCCTCGGTTCTTTTAGAACCAGGAATTAAAACCAAGAAAACTTTTCTTTAGTTATACCCTTGAGTATAATCACTCTAGCCACTTGATCACAGTTTTATTGGATTTTTTCCTTGCTTTCACATTTGCGAAATCTTCTTCTCGACTCTTTTTGGGAAATTTACTCTAAAATTTATAGTATCAGATGACATTCAGCTAAGAGCTGTGTGCTGGAAAACAGAATGGCTAAAGAATTCTGGACACAACTTGAAATTGGCCATGTGTTTAAGAACACACAGTTAATGAAGAATGGGCCCTCAAAGAGCGGATGTGCACTTGTCAGAGAGGTTGTTCAGACAGGGTGACCCTCCTAGCACCCGGCAGATAGAAGCAAAGCATCTCCAGCCTCTTCCAACTCCCATGCTGTTTTATGATTCTGAGATGGTCTTTTCTAAACCAACTTTGGTCCTTGTATACAAGTTTCATGCAACACTGTACTTTTTGGCACATTGTTTGGTAACCATGTTTTTACATACAAGTATTGTTTTTGGTAACAAAAATGTATTAAAATGATGACATACTCTCAAAATCAGAAATAGAATGCTGCTGCTTTAAAAGGAAAAACATGTCTTAATACTATCAATGTCTATATAGCTTTGCTTTCAGTTTTGGTGGAAATATACTCCTCATCCGGTTTTCATCTTTGGGATTCAAGTCTACATAATGAACTCAGCTGTAAATATAATAGCAGCCATTTCCATGAAGGAAAAAAAAAATTCTGAAAATAAATGTTCTTCCACTGTTGAAGATTAGTTACTTGAACACATAGTCTAATTCCTACTTCATTTCTAAATTCTCAACTTGCAAAGGGGTACAACGGTCTACTCTAATAGCATCCAAAGATTTCTAATTATTTGTTTACCTTCTCAAAAGTGTTCTAAACAATTCCGTGTTTTAAATTTGTTAAGGGGGAAAAAATTTAGAAGTTATGGAGAAAAATGATTGTGAGTTGTGATTAAGTCGTACAAAGGCCGTAATCATGACTTTAAAATAAAACAGATATTTTTCTGAGTCAAGGACAATTCCAAAGGATTCCAGCCAGTTTCATAAAGTCCAGACAAGTGGTTAAAGGTCCTCTTTAGTTCTGACTACTTTCCATAGGATACAGACTTCTAAGGTGAAAGTGGGAGAAAAAAGTCAGGACCCAAAAGGAGATGTCTAACTAAATATCCAGTAATAGGAGACTGGTTAAATAAATCATGGCACTGCCATACAATGAAGACTATGCAGTCAATAAAAATCATAGTATGGAAGAATATTTAATGACAGTGGATAATGACCTCAAAATGGCAGTAAGTTCTAAGAGCTAACTAGAAAATATTATGCATGGATATAGATACAGAGAGAAGAAACCTTGGGAGAAGCTACACAAAAAACTAAACAGAAATTTCAGCATAGATAGATTATGGGTTAATTTTTTATTATTATTTGCTTTTGCTTCCCCATTTTTAGCACTGAGCATATCTTATTTCTTAATTAGGGGAAAAAATATTTTAAAAAGGAAAAACCAGTTGCAGTGAAGCCAATTCTGACACAAAGCAACCCCAGGTATGTCAGATTAGAACTGCTCCATAGGGTTTTCAATGGCTGATTTTCAGGAATAGATTACTAGGCCTTTCTTCCAGGGCACCTCTGGGTGGACTCTAACTGTCGAGCTTTCAGTTAGCAGACAAGTGTGCACTACTGACTGCACCACCCAGGGGATCCTGGTGAAAACAAAAGAAGGAAAAAAAGCCAACAATGACAGCAATAAAAAGGTACCCATGGCAGAAGGTAGACAAGTAGCAGTACCTGTGCGATGAGCTTCATCCTCTGATGGAGAGAGTGCCTAAGTTTGGCAACATGGTGCTATATATTATACAGCCAGCAAACCTCTCTTCTAAAAACTGTAGCCAGCATGTAAGAAGCAGCAGTCTCTATTAAATAATATTCTGAATATATGAAAAATATTCTGCATCCAACCCTCAGCATGTAGGCACCACCAAGTTAAACCGTAATCACTTCCCATATTTGAAAGTAACTATGGCGTGCATGATAACTTATCCCAGAGAATGGGTTGGATGCATGTCGTCTCTAATGACACCAATAAAAAAGGCATCCTTTACTTTTTAAGATCACATTATGTCTGTGTAGCCAAATGCCTTCAGCCCACTCTTAAGGTGCAAGTGCAACCTACAGGGCATTTCTGATTTGGACATGAAACCATGTGGATCAGAAAATACACCACAGAAATGTTCAATAACAAAAAAGTAGGAACTTTAAGTTTAGCTGCTACAAAGAAAGGCCATCAAACACTGTAGACTCAAGTCTTTTCTTTTCCATAACAAAAAATTTGCATAACTCCCCAATGTTGTAACTTTTCCTATCCATTGATTGAGAGAAGACATAACCGCAAATTCAAAAAACTTTTAAATTGCTTATATGCTATTGATATGCTATCAATCACAATAGTATCTATAGCCACTGGAGACAGATTGTGTACTCAGTCTATTCATAATACTTTTGGTATATAGACAGCAGAGCCCCAAATGTGAAAGCTCTCAGGGGTCCTGAGCTTACAAGTTGAGAACCACTAACCACAAAGCATACATTATGTAACGGTACCAAGACCAAAGTCTCAAGAAGTTTATTTTTCAATGGCTATCATTAGAAACACAGCTATCAACCACCTGCATGTGCACACAGAAGAAACACATAATTTCATAGCAAGCTGCTAGGCAGAGGAAATGAAAACATATATGAATGAGTCACACACTGGGGGCACCAAATAGGTGGCACTTCTGTGCCCCAGGGGCTCTGCTGCTGGCTTTGCGGCAGTGGTTTAACATAGGAGGTAAGAATAGGGGAGCCTGACTCTAGGGTTCCTTTTTTTTTTTTTTTTTTAAACGTGGGGTAAAGTTGCCTTCTCTTTCCTTATAAAGACTTCCTGTGTCAACAGGCTGTCTGCCCCCATCCTCAGTAAAAGCAGGGGTAGCCCCTGAATGCCAAAAGAATAATTGTCTGTATTTTACATGCTGAAACTGACTTGGCAAGCTCTCCATCTTGCAAATAACACAAAGAGCTTAGTTTAGTCTGTATGTAAATGCTTCATAATCATTACCAAAACATCCAAAGCAACATGCTCAGGGGAGGGTAATGATTCTTTGTCTCCCTATCCCCACTCCACATCCTTAATTATAAGCTTCTGACATCCATTTATTTACTTATAGCTCCTAGCAGCAGCCACCCTCTTTGGTCAACATTCACTCTCGGCTGCCCTTTGCCCTTTTTAACAAAGGGCTATGGTAGCGTAGTGCCTAAGGCACTTGACTGCTAACCAGAAGGTTGAGGGTTCAAACCCACCAGCCACTCCTCGGAAGGAAGGTTGGGCAATCTACTTCCGTAATGATACTGCCTCGGAAACCCAAGGAGGGGTCGCTATGAGTCGGGGGCGACTCGACGGCACATAACAACAACAACAACAACATATGTTGCCATACACAGTGGGCAGGACTCCCAAGCTCAACTTATTCCTGGTTCCACAGACTCTGGAGTTTCTGAGTTCTAGATCTATCTATTCAACAGGGTATGGGTGAGCCACTCTGCCTCACTAAAAAGCAAAGAGAAAGCATTCCTAGACTGAATGGGGCTTGGGAGTCCTGAAAGGGCCCTGGTCAACCCTTCTTGGAGGAGCACATGAGGAGAATCTTGATAACAAATTTAAGATCCCATGACTTGACCAAAATTCACAGGGTCTAGACAGAGCCACAATACGTAGGGCATGTGTTCAGTTTTCTGCATATGGTTTCCAGAGTGCTTCTCTTGAAGCTTTTTGACTTAAACAGACCTTCTGCTAATTTATAACAACTCTCTCCCTACTGCCTAGGAGCTGAATAATGGAGAGCAGGTAAGGAGTGTGACCTTAATTCACACTGTGCCTTAATCTCAGATTTGACCAGACCTTGACAACTTTTTTTTCCACCTCCATGCTCTCTGTCTTCTTTTCCTCTCCCACTTCATGATGTAGGTGAAAGTCTGAATTTTGCTGATGTAGTCAAAGCTATACCATAATTGTTGAGGGGATGGTTCTCCCATCTTCACACACATCATTACTCCTAATGCAAAAGAATTCAGGCAGTAAGTATAACATAGGCTTGCAAAGACTAGGTGGGCTCTGGAGTTAGTTGCAATTTCTGATCTGACACTTACCAGCTCTGTGGTTTTGGGCAGATTGACTTAACCTTTTAAAACCTCAGTTTCCTGTAAAGTGCAGATTAATAGTAGTACCTGCCTCAAAGGGT
The DNA here is from genome assembly GCF_000298275.1 of Orycteropus afer afer. Lineage (NCBI taxonomy): Eukaryota > Metazoa > Chordata > Mammalia > Tubulidentata > Orycteropodidae > Orycteropus > Orycteropus afer. Next base: position 5,934,654 of record NW_006921730.1, read on the forward strand.
TGTTTTAAGTATCAAAGGAAATGTTGTTGTTGTTGTTGTTATGTGCTGTCGAGTCAAACCCGACTCATAACAACCCCTCCTTGGGTTTCCGAGGCAGTATCACTACGGAAGTAGGATTGCCCAACCTTCCTTCCGAGGAGTGGCTGGTGGGTTTGAACCGCCAGCCGTCTGGTTAGCAGGTAAGTGTCTTAGCCACTATGCTACCAGAGCTCCTTAGCATATCCCCTGGTTAAGCAGACAGTAAGTTTTATATTGTGATAGAGAAGGGTCTGAAGTGTTGGTTGGTGAACAGCCTGGTCAAAAAGAGCCTTGAGTATGCACACTTCCTTGAATCAGCAGCTTTTGTCATCTTGTTTGAACAGTTCTAGACAGTTTGGACCAAGAAGCCAGTCACTTCGTGTCAAGTTCCTCCAAACTGGCAGGATCATAATTCCTTATCACCTCTCTGCTACACATCAGGCCAAATCCCAATTTCTTCAGTTTCCCAATCTCCATCTCGACTAGTCACAAAATAACATGTTCTCTAAAAAAGGTTTAGCAATGATTGTAAAAGAACTCCATCCTGCATGGGGTCACCTCTTATCTAGGTGCTTCTGCCTTGTTGTTTGTTAGTTGTCATTCAGTCAGCCCCTGACTCATCCACCCTCAAGCACAACAAAACAAAATGCTGACTGCTCCTGCACCATGCCCATGATCTTACTGGAAGATCAGACTGTTGTGATACATAGGATTCTCACTGATTAACTTTTGGAAGTGAAACACCAGGCTTTTCTTCCTGGTCTGTCAGTCTACAAACTCCACTGAAACCTGTTCAGCATCATAGCAACACACAAGCATCCACTGATGGTTGCAGCTGTGGACAAAATTTATTGGCTGGGAAATGAACCTAGGTCTCCCAGATGGAAAGTGAAAATTCTACCACTGAACCACCACTACCTTCTTTTAGTGAGGTTGTTATAGTTGCTAGCTGCCACTGACTTGGCACCTGACTCATAGGGTTCTTGTTGGCTGATTTTTTAGAAGTAGATCACTAGATCTTTCTTCCTCGTCTGTAAGCTCTGATAAAAACTGTTAAGCATCACAGCAACACACAAGCCTCCGTGGACAGACAAGTGGTATCTGCACTTTAAGTACAGGGATAGGGAATTGAACCCAGATTTCCAGCATGGAAGGTAAGAATTCTACCACTGAACTATCATTGCCCTCTTTCAGTGAAATAGAGTAATATACTCTCTCCATGATGCTAAAAGACAGAAAATCTATTAGATATTTTCTTATCTGATGTCCCAAGAGGAAATGCATGTATGTTTGCTGAACCAAAACAGATGACGTTATCATTATATCATCTCCACCAAGATGAGTTATTGAGTTCCTGTCCTATGCCAGGCTCTGGACACAGCACTTAAGATACATGATCGCTAATCCTCCCCCAAAACTCTGCAAGACATTGAGCCAAAAGAAATGAAGTGATTTGCCCCAAACTGTGCAGTATGTCATGTCGGAGACAGTATTGTAACTCAGTTTGTCTGGTTCCAAAGCCTGTGCTTTCTGCTGCCACAGACCAGGCCATTTCTTACTGCTGAGTTTACATTTGGATTCTAGAAAACAACTAGAAGCTCCAGGACACTAAAGATTTGATATATAAAGTAGATATCAAAACTAAAGTAGATGGAATATTAAAAGAAAAACAAAGCCCTGAGTCCAAACATGGGCAATTTTCTGTCAAAGGTTTTACCTTATGAAGCTTATTGTGAAAAAGTTTTGTAGCGGACACTTTCTGAAGTTTACCTTTTGCAATGTCTTTGGAATTGCTTCAAAGGCCACACTGAAGAGTCAACTCTATCATTTTAAGGTCATAATTAGTTCTTTTGACCAGAACCAGTATTAATTAACCCAAACTATAACTTGATTTACCACTTTTGGTTCCAAGGAACTTTTTTTCTGTTTTCAGAAATCAAATCCTTTTTCAAAGGACAAAGCCTTGCCATGGCTGAGGGATATTGCAAAGCAGACAATTCTAAAAGTGAAGCTCCAAAATTGTTCTGAGCAGTGGTGATGCTGTTACAATGAGGTCACAGCATCACAACTCTTTACTCCTTGAAATCATTTTCTTTCTTGGGTCCTGGGGCCCAACTCAGTCTTCTGCTTCTCTGTCTCTGCCTGAAACCTAAACATTGGTGCCTTCTCTCTTCTTTACTTCCTCCAGCTCTACCTCCTCCGCTTTTTGTTCTTCCCCCTTAACTTTTAAGAAAACCATTTCTTAAAATGTTTATGTGTGCAATATTATTTCCCTGGTGCTTTCTTTTTAAACCTTTCATTATGGTTATTTCCAAAAATATAAAAAGTTGAAAGAAGAACATAACAAATCCCATGTGCTCATCATCCATCTTCATCAACCTTGAATATTTAGCCATACTTATATCTATCCCCTGCCTTTATTTTCTCTGGAATATTTGAAAGTAAATCCCAGGACATCATGCCATTTCATGCTAAATACTTCATTATTCTATTTTTCATTAGAAAAATAAAAAATATATTCTCTCAAACACAATACCATTAACACATCTAACAAAACCAACAATAATTTCTTAATGTCATCTAATAATTAAAAAAAAACCCTCACTGCTGTGAGTCAGACCCGACTCATAGTGACCCCTCCTTGGGTTTCCAAGGCTGTATCACTATGGTGCTCTGGTAGCATAGTGGCTAAAGTACTTGACTGCTCACCAGAAGGCTGGCGGTTCAAACCCACCAGCCACTCCTCAGAAGGAAGGTTGGGCAATCTACTTCCATAGTGATACTGCCTCAGCAACCCAAGGAGGGGTCACTATGAGTCAGGTCTGACTTGACAGCACATAACAACAACATCGCTGTGGAAATAGATTGCCCAACCTTCCTTCATCTAATACATGACCCATATTCAAATTTCTTTGGTCTTTTTTTCTCACACACATGGGCAATCTCATTTTCCACTGCCTTTTTGACGACTTTCAAATCTTTGTCTTACTCGTCTATCTTCTGGAGAAGCCCTCACAAATGTGAAAGCAATATGATTGAAGAGATGAATCAGTTTAACTCCTTTTCATAAATTTTTAACCTACCAATATATATTGTAAATATTTCCTGACATCATTAAATATTCTTTGAAAATCTAACATTGTTGGCTGCTTAACTGGCTAACATACAGATATTCCACGTTTCAGTTAATTAGTCTCTGTTATTTATTGAGCACTTGTTTGTTTCATTTTCATTGTTAGAAACAGTTCTGTGATGAGGTGCCCACAGTGTATCTTTCTACCTGCATGTTTCACCAATGAATACCTCCTTTCCTTTAGCCACAGGGATGATTTAACATTCCCTTCACCCTGTGTATTTCATCTACTGTCTACATATGCATGTGACCTGATCTTCTTTGTCATCCTTCAAGGCCCAGCCCACCTCTCATGCACTTTCCTTGGGTCTTTCTGACAGCATTAATCACTCACTCCTAAATGCTCCTAAAGCACTTTGTACTACAGGCATAATATATAGTACTTACTAGTATTCTCAATCTCAATCGGTATGCCATCAATTCCCGGAGCCTTGTTCTTCGCCAGTTCTTTCATTGCAGCTTTGACTTCTTCCTTCATTACCATT